>NW_020955969.1:163212-297702 GCF_003031625.1 Empidonax traillii | reverse complement strand
AAACATCCACAAGTTTTCCCCAGAGAGTTTCCAGGGATTAAGAGCTGAGATCACGAGAGTTGCAGGGATGCAGGATGGCAAGAGCAGATGGGCTCCCAGCCCCTGCACTGGGGCAGACTCAAATAGAGCACACAGGCACTGTGTAGGAGAAGAATTAGAGAAATTCTGCTCATTGCAACACCAAATCCCAAGTTTTGGCAGGAGGAGGCAGTGACCTGCCACGCCAGCTCCCTCCTGCTCCCCATCATTCACCCCCAGTCATCTCAGCCAAAAAGTTTGCTGTCCTTCCTCAGCTGTCTCCCTCGTGGACTAAACAAACCCTGTTTTAGCCACAGTTTCTGATAAGGGATTTATTTCAGAAAGTCTGAATTATCTTTGTCATTTTTCCTCTGGTGTTCTTTCTCCCCCTCAGTGCACCCTCTCCCTTGTGATTCACAAAAAGACTCAACACGTCTTTGCCTCTAAATCACTGCAGTGATTGAACCTTTTCTTGCTGCTCTTTGTAAAACAATGTTTCTGTTTCAATACATCCACTTCAGAGTAAATTTTTTTAGCCTGTATTTCCTCTGCTGGTTTAAAGGAATGTCACAAAAGTCCTGTGAGGATCAAGGCAGATCAATGCATACTGCAGCTCCATCTTAGAAATAAATTAGATTGGCTTGAAATATTTTGTTCTCAGAAATCTCTTTAGCAATGTATTTTCCTGTAGACATTTATATATTTTTCAATAAGGCTTTCCAGTAACATGCCAATGAAAAAAAGGAATACATGGGAATAAAAGTCGTGCTGGTGAGCCAGTGGAGCTGAAGAGTGAGGAAACCTGGTGGACATCACTCTGTGGTTCCCTAGGTGGTTTCAGTGGAATTCTTCAGTTCTTGCTTCATTCAAACATGAGGAATGCTTTTATGCAACTTTGGTGTATTTTTTTGGAGCACCAACACTTGGCTGCCATGAGAAGGTGGGTGTTTGCACGTCCCCAAAGCCCTGTCCTACAGCTCTGCACCTTTGGGCTCATTCCTACTCTCTGCTCGTTCAAAGTGTCTCACACTTCGCTGCCATCGCTTCTGGCCGTGGTTTGCAGGAGTTCCATGTTTGCAGCATCTGTTGTTGTGGTGTTTGTTTTGTTCCTGCACTGCTGGCCGGGTGAACACCCGCGGTGGACAGCCAACCCCTTCCTCACAGCCACAACAAATTACGCCTAAGAAAACAACATTGCTGAATCCTCATTGCATTTCCCCTCAGTGGGAAAGCAAAATCAGCTCTTGGCTTTCATGTCTCCCCTGAACACCGCGTGCCCCTGCAAACATCTCTGGTCTGTGCGGCGGTGATGGAGAGGGATCTCACCGGAGCACAGAAGTTGCGGATATGGAATGCATTTATCAACATCCCAGCAGTAACAGGAGGCTGCTGCAAGGTCAAGCTAGAAGTGTCCAAAATAGGGGTAAAGAGGCTGGCAGCCAGCAGCGAGGGAGGTCGTGGCTGTGCAGGATGCAGCCCCGGGCTCTCCGGGAATGGCATCACTTCACCGAGCTTTTGTACGTCCTTAGGAAACTTGAGCGAGTGAGTTTCTATTTCCAACCAACTGCCAGGTAATAACAATTTGTTTGCTACCAACCATCTGACACAGAGGTGCTTGGCAGCGCCACGCAAGAATACCAGGGCTTTTCCTTCTGTCAGAGCCCAAGCTAAAATGAGACAATCTGCCTCAATCCAATTTGGCCATGAAAATGCTTGTCAGGCATTCACAGCAGCCCTGTCCTGAGAGCAGTTTGGCTCTGAAGACCTTCAACAGTGTTTCTGGCCACCTGATTTCCTGCAACTGGGAACAAGATGATGGTGATGGTGAAGGAGGGGAAAAAAGCAAGAGAGGATTGAAGCGACTCATGAGTGGTGATAAGTCTCATCTCAGCGAGCAGAACAAGGTGACCTCCATCTCAGTAGCCTGAATGATGTTCTGACAGCGTTTGGGGTTTGATTTTTTTTTTTTTTTTTTTAAGGGATGATCCTTCACCATGTTGAAATACTCTTTCACTGAACCTTTAAAAACATTTCCTGGTGACCCGACTCACGGCTCTCTGACTCATCAGACATTCAATCAATCATCGACGTTTGGTTTTTTGTAAACTAGCTATTGATGTTGTATGTTATTAGTGTCTTGGCACCTCATACTAGGCTTTCATCAAAGCAAAATGCTGATGCAATTAGCAAAGGATATCAATTTACGCAGCAATTCACATTATCCCTCAAAGCTTCATTAGCCTCAGAAGCTCAGGCACTGGAGGGAAAATTTGGGGAAGTGCTCTGTTACCTTCTGCAGCTCAGCCCATCTGTGCTGCTGCAGCACTCCTGCACTGGGCTGCCCTTTGAGGCTGGGAAAGGGAGATTTGGCAGCTCCTGCTGCCACAGCACAGGGACAACAACTGCCTCCACCACCCCAGCTCAGCCTGAAGACCTGCTTGCTCATTTTGCACAAAGCCATTGTGTGGGACTGAGCATGTTTCAACAGGCAGAGTCAGAGCAGCTGCAGGCATCATTTGCAAGGAACAAAAATTACACTAAAACTCAAGTTTCTTGTCCCAGGGACAGGCTGGAGCTCCTGCTGGTGGGTGATGCTCCGCTGCAATGCCAGGATGCCCTGACCAACTCCTGCTTCTCTTCTTGTTTCCCACAAAGACTCATGAGGTCAACAAGGCATAAGTGCCCCATTATTTCACAGAAAAGCCACTGACTTCAGCAGAAAGCAGCTGGTGGTGGGATGGAAACCTCACTTAATGGCCCTTTTGCTGGGAAGGTAATTTGGTCTTTAAAACTCTGAACACAACCACCTCTTCATACCTGTTTCATTGCATTTACCAGCAAATGTTTGGTCTCTGGGTTTTTGGTGTAGGTTTGTTTTTTTTTCCCCCCTTTCAGCTGAATAACTTTTATTGTGTTGATCCACGTTGTTGTCTGTCTCTCTGCAATTCTGAATACAAGCCTTGCCCTTGACTGCACAGCACAAAGAAAGCCTTCAGGTCACAGCTTTCAAAACACTTGATATTGTTTTTTCTTTCTGGAAAGAATAAATAATGTTAACCTCCCTTTTAGTGTAGAGGAAAGAGCGAGAAGGAAAAAGCCATCAGAGGCATGTCAAACAGACCAGGGTTGGGCTGGAAGGATTCTGAGCTCATTGACTCGTTTGCACAGCTTGACACAAAGATTAACTCATCTCCCAATTAGCTGAATAATTGAAGTGCATCATCAGATTTCTAGTTAAATCGAGGAGACAGATTTGCTGGGGAAACCATGGCCAGGCAAAACAATATTTTCCTTTTCCCTGCACATCCCAGCTGGAGCTGGCTTGTACAAAACACAGGTACTGTGCCACAGTGCTCTACCTGCAGGTGAAAGCTCAGGGGGAACCACGCAGGCTTGGGCTGATCCCAGACAAGCAAAAAGTAAATGTTCCTACATGCAGATGTCTGATATATCCTACTGTAAAACTGACACCCCACAGTAAACCTGCTCTGATGCAAATCCTACCTCTTGGTACTCTTAATTATTCTCCTTCATGTCCTTTCGTCTCGTTTTCAACCTTCCCACTGTGAAGACAAAAATAGTTTTTGTGAGACAAAATAGTTTTAAAAAAATTAAAATGCAATTGATTGTGCTATTTTACTTGTCTACAGAGGCATACATTATTGTCTTTTTAAATTTTTCAGCAGCTTGGAAAACAGCAGGAATTAGCAGAGGATTTTCTAAGTGATCCAGTCCATTTAAATTGACTGCATTATCCAGCTTCCTTCTGGCTCCGTGCTGGAAAATGCAGGTGAGTCTGACTGCTGAAACAACAGCACTGCTGCTGTGCTGGAGGTGAGAACAGCCCGGTGGTAAAGACGTTAGCACAGGACTTTGGAGAGAGACACCCAGTTCCAGCTCCCCTGACAGGGGTATTGTGTGAGCTCGGGTACCTCTTGAACAGACAAACTTTTAGCGGCAGCCACTTCCCTGATGATGCAGATCAGCACCCATGGGACTCGCGGGCAGGAGCTCATGGAGGGCATTTGCCAGGCTGAAGTGCTGAATTGCAGGCTCTCACTGTAGCATGTATCAAAATTTTGGCATGCACAGACCTTTAAATTAATTGGATCTTAAATTTAATTAGAGGACCGCTTCAGAAGATCAGGCACAAAGAGCCCACGTGTGCCCCAGTGCAAATGTGTGTGGCGTGGTCAGGTCACCCCCTCAGCTGCCCAGGAAGTCCCAGAAAGAAAACAAACCCCACTCCCAGCACCTTGTGAGGGAAATGCCAGAGCTGAGATTCACTTTTCTGAATCTCACAGCCAGAATAGGAGACACAGCTTGGCTCTGCCAGGACTTCCAGGAGCCTTCCCGTTTCTGGTTTTTCTAAGGAAGTGTTTCAGGAGTGTCTGTTGACACCCAAAATTTACACTCCTGATCCAGCTGAGGGTCTCTGCATGAGACAAAGCAAAGATTACCTCTCTCTGAAGTCTAAGACACTTCCTCCAAACAGTGGTTGGGCAGGTTGCAGGACTTACCCTGTCTGAGAGGATTATCCTGATGCTCTCTTCATCTCTCCCTTCCCTCCACACCGTGCGCATCTGATCCGTGGCAGGGTCATGTACTTCTGCAGCAGGAGGGGACACCAGGCACTGCAAAGCTGCAATCATGCCATAAATTCCATCCCTTCTGCCTTTTCAGCTGTACTTCCATGACAGATGGCAGATTGTGACACAACTGTAGCATCTCCTCTTTAACTGCAGCACTACTCACCCTTCTGGCTGCATCTTACAAGCCCTTGGTGGCAGCTGCTGTGAAACCATAGAATATTAAGACTGTCACTCATATTTCTCTGAATCTCTGCAGAATTGATAAAATTTTGTTCCTGGGTAAGATTTGAAAGTATATAAGTCAGTCATCTAATTAAGAAGCACAGCCAGGCAGTCAAATAGATAAAGAAACAAAGGAAGTTTCAAGGTGAAAAATTGAGTCTGCCTAGATGGGCCCAAGAGAGGGGTGTAAGGGCTCTGGAGGGAGAGCTGCTCTTTAATTAATGCTGTCTGATGGGAGCCTCTACCCAGATGCAGCCTGAGTGGTATCATGGGCGCACAGAAAGAAATCAAGAGCCTGCTGTCAGGAAAGGATTAGGTGAGAAGGAGGAGAGAGCTCTCTCCATTTACCTTTAGTGTCAGCAAGCTGAGACAGTTTTTCCTCATTTCTCCATGTTCGGTTTTGGTGAATTCCTACCTGTCCAGACATTATGAACAAAGACTCCTGGTGAGGCACTGATGGGCTTCAAACATTTCGTGTTTCCCAAGTGAACGTAGACGACCACAAGAAAAGAGACTTCTGGTGCTGGGGCTTTGCTTCCTGCCTTAAAATGCTTTTGGCTCAGAACAAACAAGCAGGGAGCCCTGGCAAGGCTCTGGACAGCCAGCTGCATCCTCATCAAACTGCAGTGCTTCCCATGCCTGGGAAGATTTCAAAACTTCTTCTCAATTATGCATGAAATATGATTTCGTTTGTAAATTCAAGTCCTGGTTGGTGTTTTTTTTTTCCCTCCCTTGGTTTTTGTTGTTTACAACGATCTAGATTTTAACGAGAACATCCTGTGAATCCCACCCTACATATTCCTGGCAGTAAGCTTTTCCACAGAATATCAGTTGCCTCAGTTTGGTGTACTGAGTTAAAGGAGGGGACACTGTGTCTGCAAGGAGGTTGAATGGTTGGCACTTCTCTCCTTAGCCCAGGAAGAAAATTTGCAGTTAGTTTCTGTTCAAAGTAATTAAGTCTCTAAAAGTTGGAACAGCACGTCCTGTGCTCCTCATCGCAATCCACCTCCCTAGTACATTCAGATTGGCTCCCACTGTTTTTATCCCCAGATTTATGTTCATGAAGTGCACAAACATAATTTTTTTTTAATAAGAAAAAGTAGCCCAGACTTGCTCATTACAAACAGGTTCCTATAGACTCAAGCAGACGGTGAAAATTACAGGTGCAACACCATAATATCAGTAGCAGGCCACATGGCCAGACCCAAAAATGCATGTGAGGGCAACAAGTTGCTATAAAAGCAAGAAAAATATTTCTACAAAGTTACCTCTAAGCTGCCAAGTCCAGAGAGTCTTTCCTCTGCTTTCTAGAGCTGTAAGATTATTGCACCAGTAAGCACCAGTCTGCTCTGGGGCTGGGTGCAGCTCAGTATTACCAGGTTAAGCCTTTGGTGTTGCCCTTGCCTGTCTGGGTTGTGCTCACCGGGCCGAGGCATCTCCTGACACCTTGGGAAGGCATCACCAGGTTTGGTGGGAGATGTCCTGTAGATGACTCTGAATTTCCTGAGCCTGGTGCTGGGGATGCCTCATTAGCTCACACCTCCCAGCACACCAGGACACAGTGCCTTGCTTCTTATCATTTTCAGCTCTAGCACTCAGAGAATCCATTTCACCTGTCCCTCTTGGCAGCACACATCAGAACACGTGACATGCTCAAAGCAGCAGCCTCCCCAAATGCAGCTCAGCCATGGAAATCCCTGCCTTTCTTCAAATTTTCCAGGTGTTACCTCCATTCCACTCCAGCCTGATTTTCCTCTTCATCTACCACAGAAAAACAGCTGAACCATCTGCTTTTCTTCCTGTTAAATCTTATGATAATTACGTTATTGGAGTTAAAGAGACCATAGCTCGATTGCAGAGGAGATGTTTTCGCTGGGTAAAACTGGCGTGAATTTTAGGGATTCTTGGGATTATTATTTTTTCAGTGTTTTGCCTCTTTCCTCACAGCCCAAAGCACCTCTCCGTGGGAGAGGATTTGTTGCTAAAATTCAGGTGTAAATATGCTGTAAATATTTAGCAAAGTGCAGTAAATTGTCTCGTTGGTGTGCTGGCAGAGAGACGCAGACTCTTCTTGCTGCCTGAACAGTTTTCCAGTGGTTGCAGCGGAGCAGGCAGTGGCACGTTCTGCTCTCTGGATTTTCGGGGAAGAGGGATTTCACCAATGAATCCTGCCCCCAGGCCCCTGTGAGCACAGGTACAGAGGTGTCAGCAACATTCCTCCACGCAGTGCACACCAGAGAGGGGTTGTGCCCCAGCAATCCCTACTTTCCCTGTTGTTGCCGGTCCCAAGTCACACTGCAGTGCTGAATGATCCAGATCAGGGAGAAAGGAGCTTTGGCTGGTTTAGGGTGGAAGTTGGTAGGAAGCTGCTCATTGGAAAAATCAGTGACCAGCCCTGCTGCCTGAAGGGAACTGGGTTGCCAAAGTCACCCTGGGCAAAGGCAGAGGGCAAGCAGCTCGATGGCATGGAGGGGTCACAGGAGAAGCAACTGCTGTCACCACTGCTTCCCAAAAGATACCAGCAGTATTTGGCACAGAGAATTTCTGTGATGCTGAAACAGCTTGTGTGACAACCCGTGGGGAATCCCAGCCCATTAGTGTAAAAATGAAGACATTTGAACGCTTCATTATTGAAAGACTAATCACGGCACCAGGAATTTGTTAAGATGTAGAAACATCCATTAAGAACGAGAAACAACCCAACCTACAACAGGGCTTCAAAAGGTTAAGGAAACCAAGCCTGAAGAGCTTCTGTTTCTCTGTGGAAGCCTTTGCTTTATCTCCAGGGGCTCCTGCAAGAGCAGAGTGCCCTGGATGCTGCCCTTGCCACCCTGATGCAGGCGCCTGGGGAAGCTGCAGGTATTCCTGGTGCTCTGGCAGCATTCCTGCTGAGCTGTACCTGTGCTAGTGATACTGATGGGCATAATCCAACTGCCCATTCCCCAAAGGAGAGGCAACATTTATCTCCATTCCCAGTGACTCCACTCCTAGCAATAAATACACTCTCGAGAGCTGTCAGAGGGAGGCAGCTCTAGCACAGCCCTGATGTGCGAGTGTTGTCCCGCTTGAGCAAACAGTATTGATGTCACTCAGGGAAGAAAAAGGCCTGTGTTGGTATATCACACATCCAGGTGGGACCCTGACAGGCTGTGGTGGAGCCAGAATCAGCCTCACAGTGGTTTTTGTCCCTTCACGGCAATCCTGGTTCCACCAGATGTACAGACACACACCGAGCAGCAAGAGAGTGAGGATTTTCCAAGACCAGCCCAAATCAAGACCAAGCAGCAGGTCTGGGGAACCAGTTTCCATGGTGACATATGTGGCCTCAGGAGTATGAGACAACCAGACCTTAGATGGGCAACCACAGGCAAGCCCTCTTTCATCAGCCCCATTTTCCATCCTTACCCAGATAAACTCTGCCAGAACAGAGTGTCCTCCGAGCTGAGCAAGCACTACAGAGCAAGAAGAGAAAAACAAAAGCAGTGCCTACATTCAGTGGATACCATGAGATTGTGCAAACTTCGTGGGAAAGATTACCTCTTCCAGAGGCATTTGGCACTTCTAAGCCAATTTCTTCAAAATGGTTGGCGCTGACTATTTTCCGAAGGCACTGGGTCTTTTTTTAGATTAAGATATGCAAAAGGTCTCAAGAGCTGTCTCACAGATCCCACAGTCAAGAAAGATTCCCGTAAGTTTTTCCTCATACTCGCAAAGATTCACATCTTCAGCCATTAATCCCTGAAAGACAGACAGCAGCATGAAAACATCACATACTACAGTTAAAAGTTTCAGATAACTTCAGGTTGAAAGTCCATAATTCCTCACAGAGGAAATCTCTGATGCTTGGCAATGTTTTGGAGGGGCTTTAAGCTAATTAATGATACAAACAGAACCAAAAAAATCCAATTCATTGGGCCCCTGCCCCTCCATTCAGGACTCCCCACTGCAGCTCCTCAGCACCAAGCCAGCCTGAGAGATTTTAGCTTTAAGCTCTGCCTGGTACGTGGCCCATCCATCACATTGCCCTGAATCATGTTCAGGCACCCTTTTCTCCCTGATGCTCCAATCCAGCTGACGCCACAGGGGCTGGGCAGCTGTGCCCCTGCTCTCCAACACAACCATCCATTACGGAGCACGTGGGGCCTGTCACCACGTCCCATTTGCTTCTCCACGCCATATGTTAAGCCAGTAGGCTGAGCAGAATCATTTATCTTCTTGTTTTTAACATCAATCCTTTTTTAATATTACTATTAGCCTTTTCCTGCCCTTAAGAACACCTGAAAAATGCAAAGAGAGCAATGGCACGGCCCAAAGTCATGTTTTTGAGGCACTGCTGGTGAGAGGATGCATTTTTGGGGATGTATTCGTGGGTTGGTTGGTTGGTTCTTTGGGGTTTTTTAACCTTTAAGAGCACTGCTTCCCACTCTAAAGCAACATATTTGCAACAATACTGGCAACATCTGGGGTAAAGAGATATAAACCCCAGATAAAACAAGCAATTCAAAGCCCATTATGAAAGAGCCATCTCCCAACAGGAACTTTTAATACGTTTCTACTTGATAAAACATTTTGCCAAATGCTGGTTTTAAAGCCTATTATTCTCTTAATTCATCTATGCCAAGCGTGCAACAGGATTATATCAGTGTATATACACATTAAAACATAAGGACTGTTTGCTCTTCTTTCCCCTGCTCATCTTTTTAATTAAATTAGTCCTTTAGCATTTTGTCCTTCAGGCAGGGAATGGAATAGGTTTTCCAGAGAAGTCGTGGATGCCCCACCCCTGGAAGCATTCAGGACCAGGTTGGACTGGGTTCTGAGCACTCTGGTCTAGTGGAAGGTGTCCCTGCCCGTGGCAGCAACATGGAACTAGATGAGCTTTAAGGTCCCTTCCAGCCCAAACAGCAGGGGAATAAATCACCCTCAGGCCATTCTCAAGGTACATCATCTTCATCTTGTGTGCTTTCTTCGCTGTGTCATCCACACATCAGAGATTTCCACACGCGGGATCGGCGTCGGCGCTTGCTGCTGACAGTGCATGCCCACGGGACACCCAGACAGACAACAATGCCTGCTCTCCCAGATTGCTGATACGTAAATCACTATGGCCAAAGGCCAATGTTTTCTTTTTTCCATTATGAAACCGAGTACACGGCGTAATTCTTTCCCCCAAAGAAAAAGAGCAAATAAAGTCAGCGCTGCCAGACTTGTGTAGGCTCAGTGTGGGAGCACTGATGTGCACTGCCTCACCACCACCACCACCTCCCCAGTCACAGGGGTGTGGAAATGCAAGATCTATGTCTCCCACTACCGCCTAAAGCCACTGAAAGTAGGTCAAGCTTGGAGCATCCACCCCCATCCTCACCACAACACCCCATGTCGGAACAGGTCACCCCCCTCCCCGGGTTTCAGGGGATGGGATGCTACAAGACCAAGTAACATGAGTAAGGCTTCAAAGTAATTAAGTTTATCACAGTATAGTCTCTTAAATAACACCTTTTAAAGTTAGGTGTTGAGGGAGGTTGTGGAGGAGGTGCGGAAGGCAGTGGGTAGAATAACATGACCCAGAGTGGGACATGTCAACAGAGCTGAACCTGCCCAAACCCATTTCCTGAGCATTATCCTCATGTCATTTTGTTTTCTTTAGATCTTTCATTCTCACACCCCTTGATCTTTGCTTCATCTTTCAGCTCTTGTTTTGAAATTTGAAACATGTCCTTTGATACCATAAAGGAAGGTCCCAAACAGAGGAAACATGTCCAGAATACAAAACTTGTAGAAGAAAAAAAGTGTAATCAAGTGGTCACTTCGGAAAGGCTCTGTAGAAAGAGGAACACACTCTGCACCTCCCAGAGCTCTCCTGATTTATCAGACTAGTAGTAAAGGCCAAGCTGGCCCCACTAGGATTTGAGAGCCATCCTTTGACCACTGAGCTGTCCTTGCTTTTCTCACTCATGGCAAATGGCAAAATCTAATTTCTTACCTCAAGGGATTAGTTTCCAGCTTGCTCAGTTCTCTTTCCAAAGCTAAAGGCAACAAGATGACCAGGGACATAAACTTGGATTGTTTAACCTACATATTCCACGCATTAAACCTGTGCAGACTGTTTATATCATTGTAATTGCTTTCATACAGGTTGTTAAAGTCAGATTCATTAGCTTAGGTTACAATGACCTATACAACATGCTCAAAACCCATTTATGCTATTAAAGGGATTTAAAACTCAGCTCCTTTCATGAGATGTCAGTGATTCTTGATTTATGGTCTGGTCATGCTTTAAAAGTAAAAGCAATTACCTCTCTTACTCTGGTAAGAGCCCACTGCCTCAAGGTTGCCAGAATACATCTATAATTGAACAGCATCAGCTCTGATGTTCAAGCTTGAGTGACAAAAGCATCGGCTATTGAAATAGTGCCTGTGATGGTGTCTGCATAGCAGGGAGCACTGCACCAGCTGACAAGTTTTTGCAGGAACAATTGTACCTCAGGCATCCCAGGATCCACTGTGCAGGGTGTTTCCTGGCAGTGGCAATACTTATAAAAATACCCAGCCTGAATTCCTTGCAAGCGCCAAGACCTTTTGTCTGAACGCTTTTCCTTTGAAGCTTGCACGAATTTTATTTCAAAGGAATTTCTTTGAGTGTTCCTAGAAATAGGATGACGCCGTGATGCACAATCCACTTTGCAGTTGCATCATTTTAGGCATCCAACTGACTTCCAAACCACAGACATAAAAGGGGTAAACGAGGCAACATTGCGTCCCAAAAAAATTTCCCAAGCCCAGTCCCTTCAGGAAAAGTGTCCAAACTCACGGATTTGTCCCAAACATGCTGCAAACACCGTTGGTGCACAGATGGATGCTGATGGCTTGGTGTGGACTCTCGGATTCAAGCAAATGCAACGCGACCCATTTTGGTCTTACCTGTGCAATGCTGTGCCCAGGCTGGTAGATTTACAGCAGGATCAGAGTGCTTTGACATCACTGACATCTGAAAGTTCCCTGGAAGCATCCTCTTGATACAAAGAATACATGCAAAAATTATAATGGCTTTTCATACACAACATAAACAAAAAAACCAAACCCATATGTGCCAGGGTACACACCCAGAGGAACATGGAAGTTAATCCCTCTCTTCTGAAGGCAGCACGAATTCAAACTGGCAAAATCTGAAATACTTTAGTTCAGAAATAACTAAACTCCTCTTCATGCTCATTAAATTAGACAACGTGACTATTTTCTCCCCATCCCTGTTTTTGGCCTCTGCTAGTGAAAAATGGGTCTGCCCAGGCTCATACAGGGCTTGAAAGCAGTTTTAAGATTAATCCTTGTCCCTGCATGTGTCCATAACCCCCAGTGACCTGGGGTCTCCATTCCCCTACACCACCCCTCGTATCCAGCCCAAACGCTCTCATTTGAGTCAGAGCTCTCATTTCAGCACACTTTAAACTTCCTCAGCCCTTTTCCTCACCTGCAGCCACGTGGACAGTCCCCTGCATTAGCACTTCTCAAAATGCAGAGATGATCCCTTAGCAAGTGACCACCAAAGCTTCCCCCTCACAGCTAGCCAGTGACACAACCACAAAAATGCACAATATTTTACCTCACTTCCCCAGTTTGCAATGCTAGCAGCACACGTGGCCGTCATCAGGGGCCCCATAAAAGAGGGCAAATGAAACCAGAATAATAATTAAAAAAAAAAAAAAGTTATAAAACCAAATTGCTTTAGAACTCCCCTTCTGTCTCACCAAAGCTGCATCCCTTAAAATCAATTCTTTACATGAAGTAAGAACCCGTGTCAGCCACAGGAATGAATGCAGAGTAGGAGAGGGGGAGCCCCAGGACACCAGCCAGGGATTTGCTTGCTAAAAAGCATCTGACAGCATTTACTTCTTGGTCAAACCTGCATTCCAGAGGCTGGATCAGGGGCATGTGTATAAAACCTGCTCTTTAATCATGACTTCCACAGTTCATAACCCCTTTTAAACTATACACATGTGTGTTTTTAATGTATATAACACTTGTTTAGTGTGGGGCATTAAGTGATGTTTTAGAGTATTATTTATTAGTCCTTTTTTAGGGCCACAGCCCATTTCTTTAATTTCTCAGGTGCTTTTCTCCACACCATATGCAGGTTGTTAGAAATGTTATCTTTGCAAACAGACCCAAATGGTGGCAGTTAATTTGGGGTTTTTAATACACCAGTTTCCATTGCCAGAACTAAACATCCTCTCTTCCCACCCCTAAAATACCTTTGCATTGCATCAGCTTTTTTGGTAAGAGAAGGAGCATAACACCTGGACATTTGTCCTCGAGAGCACAAGGCAGTGTCAGCACTAAAATCCGCAGGGTCTTGTTGGCCACAAACACACGTGATTCATTCTGCAGTTCCAGTTGGGATTGTTTGCAATGCAAGCCCTCAGCAAAAGAAATCTGCTTCTAATACTATGGCCCATTAAATGGCACATAATTCAATAGCGTGTTACAACAGAATTATCTTTAAAACACGAAGTAAGATTCCCTGTAGGAAAAAAAAAACACAATAACAACCTCTGATACCACAGTTGTTTGAGGCTTGCTAAAATATCTTTGTAGTTAGGTGAAGAGATACGAAATGACTATTCAGAATAGAAATTTCCTGGGAAATTAAAGTTAAAAAAAAAAATAAACTGAAGTCAAAACTTCCAAGTAAATGCCTAGTTTAATATGTCTGCAATGTGCAAGATAATATTCCCACTAAGAAAGCCAAGGGGATAAAAAAAATTTCCATTTTATAACTACAGCCAGATAACAAAGCAACAATTAAAGATTGTTATGAAGATTGGTAGGCACAACAGCTGACTGTTAAGAGAATCTTCATTCTATAATGTATAATGCACCTAAGGGCAAAATTCCAGCCCACAGAATTTCCAGGTACATTGGGTGTGAAGAGAAAAACAGCCACCTCCATCCACGATGGAAACAGAGATAGGCTGACTGGCTGCAAGTTCCCTCACCCTGGAGGCAGCCATAATTCAGAGGTTGCCACCCACTATGACACCCTCCTCTCCCTTCCAGCTCCCAAGCTCCCTCTGTGCCAGCTGGGATCACAACCTCCCAACACAGGGCACCAAGTGCCATCTCGGCTCTTTTCCCTGGAGAAGCTCCCACCACATTCCTGCTCAGTGCTCTCCTGCTCTGGGACCAAGGGGCAGCCCAGGAAGGGAGGGAATGCAGCCCTGATCCCCAAAAAGCACCAAGAGTCAGACAAGACAGAAAGAGTCACAGCCATGCAGTTACTGAATAATAATGGTTTTTTATTACGACTTTTTGCTGACACATAAAAAGTTAGGGAAATAGATAAAGGAATAAACTGGCAGAGAGAGAGAAATAGTCCCAGATTTTCTGAGTTTGAAACGTTTTTTTGTCACACTTCCCCAAAGGAAAGCAAAAGTCTGTAATCAGGGGACTGATATAAACCCACCTGGTGATAAACCTCAGCAACAAAAGCAGTAATTGTGACAAAATGTACAGGACAGGAGGATTTCCCCACTGGGACACAGATTAAAAAGGTGGCCCAAGCCCTCTGAGCATCCTCTGTGCATTTATAGGAGACTTGCATTGATGTAGAAGACCCATGAAGGTGACTGAATAAACACTACAGGTGCAAATTAAATAGTGATTTTGTTCAGTTGGCTGCAAGAGGACATCACATTACAAGGATTATGACAGAAGTTGCTCAGAATGGAAAGGAAAAATGTTCTTCTAAATTTAAAACCCAGAATGTGATAATTTTTAATTTTTCAGCATTTGAAAAGAAACGCATCACCCAGAATGAATTTAGGGAAGGGGAGCAACCACAGTCTATCAGAAGGTGTACACTGGACTCCAGTAAAGCCACCATGGAGACTGAGTGAGCACAAACTCCTCCCAAAGCAAAGGGAGACAAGAAGGTATCAGGAGAAACGGGCAAAAACATGATTCTTGTAAACCCAAAACTGAGTGAGGAATAGCACAGAAAGCAGAAGTGAGGTGAGACTTTACTCATAATCAGAAATGCACAGGCATATACAGGCAGTGCAAAGAAATACCCAGTCACATCAAATCAGCAGCTGATACACTTACTGTGGCACTCACTGTCACTGTAGGAAGGAAATTGTTTATTTCTTCATAAAGGTCTTGATCTGTCTTCATTCATCCCCCACTTCCCAACTAATTTATGTTGCCTGGTCTAGCAAAGAGAACACATTCTAAACTTCACAACTATACGTCACAGAACTTGGTGGGGAGGGGGGAAAGTACAATCATTTCACAAGTTCAGCAGCAACAGAACCAAAACCCAAACCTCAAACATATTAGGTTGAAGTGGGAAAAATTTCCATTAGACATTTCTAAATCCCTCCAGCGATAGGAATATATGTAACTCCTTATAATGTTTAAGAAGGTTACTGGCTCTCAAGGATGTTTCATTTTCAAAAACAGGCTATGCATCTGTCTGTGTGCTGGTGATGCCTTGTGAAGCAGACAGGAACCATATAATTTTGTGAGATACCTTACACAGAAGGCAGGCTATAAAGACATCAGGAAAACACTGAAATTCCTCAAAAAATACCCCACTTGGAAATAGCTTTCCATTTCTGTTTATCCACTGCTTTTCCACATCACTCAACACAAAGATTCACCTCTTTGCAAGGCAGTGTAAATTCAACTTAATGAAGACAGTACAATAAATAGCAGTGTCTTTTATATAAAGAGTTTTCCTCAGCTGTCTCATCAAGCGAGACAAGTGCTGGTAGACACCTCAGAGGTTTTTGCTCTCATCTTCTGATGTTCCCTGCTCCCTTGGAACAGCCTCAGCACTCAGCATCTTGCTAATGAAGAAGTCATAGCACCAGAGGGGGAAGCAGCAGAAGAAGCAGAGGAGCACATAGGCCCCCTTGCCAGGGGTGTAGAGCCCATGGGGTCTCCTGGCCAGCAGAGCGTGCAGGACATCGCCCAGCACAGGGGACAGGTCGGGGTCACAGCAGCTGGGCATGTGGAGGAGGTAGCTCCTCAGCCCCAGGAGATAGTCCTCACCATAGGCCTGCCTCGTGTCTGCTGGCAGGTTCTCCATCAGCTCCTTTTCCTGCTTATCCCACAGGTCAGATGTGCCTTGTATACCTGCAGGAGCAACATCACAGGATAGCAAGTGGGTCTGGGGCTGAATGTTAAAAAAAAAAAAAAAGAAATCATCTGTAATTCATAGACAACAAGTTGTTTTCCATCACCAACCTGATTCACAACTGTCCTGAACTGTGTCAGTGAAGAACAAATACCACACCTGGTTACTGCAAGGGCTTTGACTTGGAAGAGGAGGGAAAGCACAAAGCACAGACTACACAAAAAGCATAGGGTTCGTTACCAATTCTGTCTAAAAAGGTTCTCTCACAGCCAAGTCAGCATTTTTCCTTTTCCCCTCTTCCAGCCCTTTGCCATTCTGTCGTTATTCATTTTGTGGTTGTTTCCAATCAGTATTTATTAACTGATGTCAGCAACTGAGGACAGACAGGCACACTAAGATGAACAGGATTCAGCTGGTTTGGCTCCCCTTTCACAAGTGACATCAGTATTTCAATAACCAGTTTCATGAAGGATGAGCCTTGTATTAGGATAGTTTCAAAAATATAAATAAATCTATTTTTCCACCCCACCTGCATCACGCAGGAATGAAAGCAGTGGCTTCTCTGATACAATTATTGCCTTATTATCAAGAATTAAGCATTGTAAATAAAGAAAAATCTTTAAATATTTAAATTTCAATTCCCAGGCCTCACTTTGATCCACTTCCACTTGAGGAAGGCAAGACTGACAGGGGGACCTGGAACTCTCATGCAGAACAAGCAAGTCCTAACACCCAAATCAAACACACTGTGATGTTCATCAGCTTTAACCAAGCTGGAGCAAAGGGAAGGTATCAACTCCCTGAACCCTGCCCTGGCTCCCAGCAAAGACAGCTCTGCCCAGGAGAGGCAGAGGCAGGCAGTGTGCTGGACTGGGGGGAAATATCTCTCACAAAAAAACACAGATCTTAATTTCCATAACCAACATGAAGAATAGCAAAAAAAAAAAAAAAAGAAAAGTCTGGCTCCTGAACATCACTCAGGGCTCTGTTTGAGGCTGCTGGGCTACAGGGAAAGAGAGGAGGCAGAAAGAACAACCCAAAACGTCAAACACCAACCTGTTCTGAAGCCTGATGGATGAATTGCAGCAACTTTAATTCCCCATTTGGAAAGCTCTTGCCTCATTACTCCAGAAAACATGGACAGAGCTGCTTTTGATGCACCGTATGCAGCATACCTCGGTAGTGGAATGCCTCCTGCAGGAGCAATATAAACATGATAAACCTCAGTGGTGGCTCTTCCCAGCCTTTATTCTCATGATTTAGAAGGAAGATTATAGCACAACCAGAATTATGCATCTCTCACTGAGGTTAAAGACAAGTCAGCGAGGGAATCATTCCTTGCTGGAGGTTAAAAAAGAGGGAAAGTTGTAAATTAACAGTTGCTTGTGGCAGTTATGCTCAGTAACACCTGATAAGACACCTTGCAGGGCAGAAAAATAAACTGTATTCCATTTAAGGGTAAAAATTGCTTAAAGTTATGACTGTTGGTTGGAGAAACACAGATAATGTTTTAGTTCACATATATAGTGAAGCAGTAGTTTTATGCTCCTGTTCTCATCACTGTAGCATGAATTTCAAGCTCCTACAATAAACCATAGTTAGAACAGGGTAAGTAACCTCAATTCCAGCTTTATAAAACCAACTTCTTTTTCTCTTCTTTCCAGATAGTTTCAGAAAGACCAGAGACCATAGTGCAGAAAACCTCTTTGTACAAATCAAAGCTGGAATCCCACTCTGCAGATGACAGGACTTCCCCAAGACCATCACAGAAGCAGATTCCCAGCCTATAGTTATAACTCATCTGCTCCAATCCCAGAAGCATTTGTCCACATGAAAAAAGATAAGAAAGCAGCCAGTGTTTTAGGTGAATTTAAAAGAAATCTATACTTTTACAAAAACAAGTTTCCAGAAAACAAAATCTTCCAAATCCAGAGATTTCCTCTGTCCCAGAAACCAGCAGACTGTCACTCCTCCAGCTTTAGAAAAATCCATGCTTGGGTTTGAGCATTTTGTCCTCCTTCAGCCCTTCCCCTTTCTGGTGTTATCACCACACAGATCATCTCTGCCAGGTTTAGGGTCATCACAGCCACCAGTGCTGTGCTGGTAGAAGGGAGGAGGGCACAGAATGGACAGCCCTTCTCCTTGAGGCACATCCCTCCTCCTCCTCCTGCCTTCACAGCCAGATGGACACATCCTCCCATACAGCCTCTGTTTCACCTATTACACCTTCACCTCCATGTCCTTTAAAAGAAAATACTTGGATAGAGGGGAATTTTCAGGTTAAGTCACCTGTGCCTTCTATTGTGTATACTGCACTGCAAAGAGCAGGGTATCATCTTCTTACACGGAGTCATTTCTTTAAAGAAGTCAGGCCAATTATATGTTAATTATTCTTCTGGATGCATCTGAATAAGCTGGAGTTTCAATTGGTTTGAGCCAATTGAATCACATACCTTTCCCTCTGAGGTCAGGCTAACCTGGGTCCAGCTAAATGAGCTCTCCACAGACAGGAAAGAGATTGGGCACAATGAGACCTCACTAACTTTTCCACTAATGTTTTACTAAAGGACCCTCAGACCCTGCATTAAGAAGCAGCCATTCACCCACAGCAGCCTGCGGGCAAGAACATCTCTGCAGACAGCTGTAGTTTGAGCAGGGTCATTATCAACTCCTGTAAGGGCAAATTACTCGGCACAGGGAAGCTCTCCATTTATCCCTGCAAGGCAGCTCTGGGATTCACGCTAAGAATTAAGACATCTGTCCCAAAACACCAGTGCAGGCTTCACCTGGGCACTCAGAGGAAACAGAGGTCTGGCCTCAGCCTCTATGCTTCCAGGAGCTGGTGGGCAAAGCAGCACCAGAAAGGTCCTTCTGATAATTCCATCCTGATTTTTTAAAGTGTCAGCAATGAACTATAAACACGGACTCATACAGGCAACTGCCACTTAAAAGAATTTGCTCTGTTTACACTGATACTGTGAGAAGAACACAGGAGTTATTCTGTATCATCATTTAAAATATTTAAATATTTAAGACCTTGTTAAGTGTTTTCACAGCAAGATTACAGCTCTCCATACATTTTAGATCTGGAAGATTCAAGACAGCTTTTTTGGGGGGCAATTGTTTTAATATGGAGAAACTTCAAAAGTAGTAACTGAAACAGGAAACATTTTTCTTGCTAACATTTTACCTGGAACTTTCTTACTCTGAGCCTGCCTTGTCTGCTTTCTCACTTCCATATAGTTTCCCCATAGATACTTCCTCCACCACCCCACCCCCTTTTTTTGGTAAAATTATTTTAAATTTTCACTTGTAGCACCCATCCAACCAGGCAGGGGATGTTGCAGGAGTTGGAGAAGATAACTTTTGAAACAGAGCTCCCTGTGTGATTAGTGCCAGGGCAGTGCAGCTGGACCTTCCTTCTGAGTTCAAAATTCTCCTCTCAGGCTCTTCCTCTGGGCTGGACTCTTTGCAGCACCCACCAGAGAAATTACTCTTATGCAAATCCTTGTATAATTTCTAAAATCGTGCATGAAAGCAAACAGAAGTTCTCGCTGTAGACATGCAGATATAGAACATCTTTGGGATTATAAAGAGAAAACAGTTGACAGTGTCAGAGCCAGACTGCAGCCACACCCCCCTGAGAGCTGTGAGCACCAGGTTACACCTTCACAATCCACCCCAGCAATGCAGCAGGATCTGGGTGGACTCCAATTGCACAGAAGGGTCCAAGCAGACAGAGCAAAGGAAAATCTGGGAAGCACATGATACAGTAAAGAGTTCTGAAACCAAAATACTTTTCAGCAGCATTTCCTGCTTCTAGTTTCAAAGGAGCATTCTCGCTCCTCAGCTGTTGGCTCCCAGATAGTGTATTACATTACTTCCTACATATTGGCATCTCAGCTGTCCTCCTAGAATAGCAGGACGTGTTACACATATATATAGCAAGAACAATTTAGGGGGAAAAAAATGGAAAGCATATGGTAGTTTTTTAAAAGGTTGTAGTTTTGGTGGTTTTTTTTTTCTTAATAAAAATTTACCACTTCGCTAATAAGTTAGGCCTAAGGATTTCTAAGAAGATATCCAAAATATTTTTAAAAAAATATAAACACAACTTCTTCAGCTCCCGGATTATCAGCAGATATCACACACTGAGGTGGTCACAGCCTTCTGCCTGAACATGTTATAGAAATATCTTTATTCCATCTTTATGGAAGCTCACAAAGTTATCACTCACAGCATCCAGAACACAAGATCTGAATTTTACTGTCTTTTCTGTCACAGAATATTTTCAGCCATACTAGACTCTTCTTTGAAAGCTGCTTTCTGGAAATACAGTCTCCCAAACAAAACAAAAACTGAACTCATTCCCTTAATATTAATTCCCCGGGTGTATAGACAAGAAAGACTGACTGACACCTTCCTCAGCATTTTTGCCAAGGAAGTTGATTGTTTTTGTTCTGTTGCTCCAGAAATGTATTTGGAGCTTTTAGCTCAGCTCACCTGCCATGCTGGACATGTTCACCAGCCTCCCCTGCGACTTCCGAAGTAACGGTAAGAAGGTCTTGGACACCTCCACGGCCCCAAAGAAATTCACCTCCATGCACTGCCTGTAGTTGCTCATGGGGAGCAGCTCACCATCAGCAGGGAAGCCCAGGATGCCTGCATTGTTCACAACACCCCAGAGGCCTGGGAAGAGGAGAAAGTACAGGAAACACACAGCCAAAGAGCAGGAAACCAACTGCATAAGGGTTACACTGATGAGATGGATGGTGCCTCCAGACAGAAGCAGAGGTGATCTGCAGCTGCAGATACACATTCCCCACTCCATGAACAGTATTACCATTTTCCTATATCCCAGAAAGCAGGAGGCATCACTGTAAATACCCTGACTGCCCAAGGCTGTGCCGTGGAAATCACTTACACGCACAGGCCATGATGCAGCCAAGAGATGCACCTGCGTGCAGCTCCACTAATGCTCCCATTAAAACGGAATAAAAGCTGTACCTGCACTTTGCACCTTCTCTGAGACTTTCAGATAGGCTTCCTTGACTTGAGTGGCATTGGTTATATCCAGCTGAAGGAGAGAGAGCCTCCCAGAGCAGCTCCGCTGCAGTTCCTCAGCTCCAGGTCCATCCTTATCCAAAACTCCAGCAAACACAACAAAGCCTAAGCTGTCCAGGTATTTGGCCAGTGCATGGCCAATCCCGGTGTCGCTTCCTGAAAGCATCAAAAAGACACTTGAGAAGAGGGTCTGTCCTATGCCATCATTAAAAAAAAAAAAAAAAAAGGTAAAAAAATACACACGTTCAAACTCCATGCAAATGTAAACAGATGATGGCAAAGTCCCTGAAACGCACAGGTAGGAAGAAAGGTTCAGATCTGAAGGTTTGAGGAGCTGGACCTCTGAATGTTCCATAAAGATTGATAGATCACATTCTCTTGGCTCAGAGCTGATGGCACCAGCTCCTGCTCTTCCACTGACAGATTCTATGACTTCACACATACAGAGGAAATAAAACCCCAGATTGGTTTTATACAAATATTCAGTCTCAAACCTGATAACAAAAGTATTTAAGAAAAAAAAAGAATAAACACACTAATGTGTTAATTTGAAATCTCTGATGTACAAAGGAATTATGGGGTATTTTTCCATTCATATTCTTGGGTTCTATTTTTTAATTCAAAAAAGGAACATTGTTTTATTCAAACATTTACCACCCAGATCCCTCTGATAAGCATTTTTTTGTGCACAGTGTGTAACCAAGACAAAGCAAAGCAACTTTTTCTCTAGGTGCAAAGGAATTCAGTCCTTTCAAACCCTAAGAAAGCTTCAGGACAGCATCTTTATGCTAAGTCAGCTATTTAATTAATTCAAACTTGCATCAGAACTTCTCTTATCCTCTCTAATGCTCTTCCAAACTTATTCCCAGACTTTGCCTACATGAAGCAATGGCCTAACAACTGCAGGAAGCAAACACACAATGGTCTTTGGGATCACAGTTGTGCAATTCCTCCCACCAGGTACAGATGATGAATGTTTAACAAATAATCTGATTGATTCACAAGTCTCTCCCTTTGACCCAGTATTTTGCTGCTGCTGCTACTGAATGAATCATAGAATGGTTTGGGTTGGAAAGGACTTTAAATGTCATCTCATTCCAACTGCCCTGCCAAGGGCAGGGACACCTTCCACTAGACCAGGTTGCTCCAAGTGCCATCCAAAATAGCCTGGAACACTTCCAGGGATGGGGCAGCCATAGCTTCCCTGGGCAACCTGTGCCAGGGCCTCACCACCCTCAGAGGGAAAATTGCTTCCTACTATCCAACCTAAACCTACTCTCTGTCAGTTTAAAGCCATTCCCCCTTGTCTTGTCTCTCCCCTCCTCTGTCAGAAGTCCCTCACACAGCTGGAGACAGAGAAGGAGTTTTTAGGGACTGTGCATCAGGAGTTTTGCAAAGGATATCATGAGGAAAATGAGGAGTTTAAGAAATTAATACAAGTTTTGCCCTGTAAAGCAGAGACACATCAGCCTGTTCTGCACCACACCCTCCACTGTAACCACAGCAAAGAAAGCTCCTGGAGATGCTGCTGCACACCGAGATCCATGGAGCTACCCCAGCGCTATCTCCTGAAATACCAATTTACCACACAGACACTCAGCTTCCAGACTCTGGAAACCTGAATGTGGGACAAAGGATTGGAACTCCTGCCAGTTTTTTTACTGTTTTCCTGTTTATGAAGGAGCTGAAATGCTCCCTACTTAACCCGGCCATCAACTTCTAAGGGTTAGTCTGTGATTTCAGCACACCAAGGGCAGATAAAATCATAGTTATTCACAGGTCTGCTCCTACACTCAAAGTCTGCAGTCAGTAGAATTTGACTGCCAAAGAGACTCATCGTAATCATGTTAGATCATCATTTCTGGATTCTGTCTTTTAACTGGGGCTTTAGTTCTGAAAGGCGAAAAAAGATGAATTCCAGGTGGCTTGAAGGAAACACTTACTAAATGCCTGGATCAATCAGTGCAGATGCAGAAAAGGATTACTCCTGCTCTATTTAATTCTTAAAAAAAAAAAAAAAAGCATCTGCTTTTTTGGCATTTTAGAAGTCTGCAATTTGTTGAAGATGCACTGGAGTACTACAAGTATCACATTAAGCTTCTCCAGTCCTGACCTGAAAAAACAAACCTGCATTCTTGGAATTTCCTTAAGAGACATGAAGAGGCCTGCAAATATCCCAGAGACATGACAGATTTCTAGGTTTGGGGGTGGAACATCATGCCTTCTTTTCCTTATAGTGAAAAACCCTACTTCTGGGTCAAATCCTTCCCCTTTCATCCTTCCCAGGAAGTACACAGCCACAGTTACATATTAAGTTTTACAAGGCAGTTTTACCTTGAGAATGGGCAGATACAGCTTAAATGTGGGATTAGAGCAGCAATCCTGAGAAGGAGATAACAGTAGTGTTTATCTGTGCCTGATGCTGGGTTTGTTCCTGGCTTTTTAGGGCGGGGGGGGGAGTATGATTTGAGTTTCAGACCTGTTATTGAACTCTGGAGAAACTTTACACTTCAGCTCCTAGAATTCAAACAGTAGTTTGGTCTCTATAGCGAAAAAAATATTCAATTCCCCCTCAACCACACTCCTGGAGGAGTCTTGTCTGAAATAATTTGTGAATTATGAGAGGATTTATTATAAGGAAGGCAGTCACTACTGACTGTAACTGAATCATTACTGAGAATTTATGATTGACTCGTGCAGAGTTTAAAACACCAAATCACACACCAAGAATGGAAAGACCAAATTAACAGGAGAAATTCATCCCACTGCTCACAGAATAACTGAGGACAGAATTCCACAATCCCTGTTATTTTGGATCTTTGTGGTAATTTCCACCAACTGCCTGCCTCAGGTCTTATCTAAACTGGAGAAAATTACTCCAAAGTCTATTAAAAGGCACCTTGCACCTGCAAATCCACATGGACACTTGTCCTAAAGTTGGTAGGGGGAACAATCAGAACAATTGAACCAAGACACATGTTCAGTAAAACTTTTGTTTCAGTAGATAGAGGGCTTGACTGATTGATTGCATAGGGTTCAAACAAAGACAAAAAAATAGCCCTCTCAAATGAATCAGCTGTCAGAGATGTCCAGACTTGGATTTCTTAAGGACAGTTGCAGAACAGGCACAAAGAAAGAACATTCACTTGCTGGACTTTACCCAAATGTTCTTTACTCCCTTACACTGTCCTAATTCAGATTCTCCAGAGCAGGTAAGCTCCCAGAGAGTGCTTTGTCCTGAAGATTTGCAGTCTTACAAAGAGCAAGGAGATGCCCAAGTGCAAGAACAACCCCTGAGCCTGCAGGGGTGGGATAGGATTGCTCCCAACTTCCTCCTGCCAATACCCATCTTCATCTGCTACACCTGCAGGGAGAAACCCAGATGGCAGATAAACTGCAAGGGGAGAACTTGCTGCTACTCTTGCCCCCTCTCAGCTTTTATATTTAATCCCCATACTAAAGCTTGCTAGGCAAATCTAAATTATTTCCAGGTGTCCCCATAAAACAAAATGAAATTCTGCAAGAAATTGCTCTATGAACCAAAACTACTTAATTCAGCTTTCCAGAGGGGGGAAAAAAAACAACAAACAAATGAGAAAATAAAATAAAACCCAACAAATTAACAGTGCAAGAAGCAGTTGGCAGCTACTCCAGTTTAAAGGTCTGATTAACACAAATAAAAAACATCAAATAAACAACATCTAAAGTTTTAGAAGAAACATGAGAAAAGCCATAACACTAGAAAAATGCCCATCCCTGCAAAACAAAAGCATGTTTTGAGTAGATCAGTGTTAACAGAGCCTGAATTAATTAGCTCTGAACTTTCACTGCTAGTGAAGGGAATTAATCCCTCACGAATGATTTCACACATCGTTTCAAAGGGATGGCACCAAACCAGTGCCTTGAAATACTTGCATGCTAAGCAGTGTGCACTGTGTACACACCTACCCCTCCAAAGATAACTAACTGTGCACCCACAACCAGCACAATAGATTCAAGTAAACAAAAGGAATGAGTGAACGTACTGTTTGGAGGGCTCCCACAAATTATTAAGTCTCTCCTAAAAATTTAGAGCACCCTAAGTATTCTCATGCTTTTTGCACCAGTTAATTTCACAAGCAAGCCCTAAAAAGATACTTGTAAAGATTAAATGAGACACTGAAAAAAATAATAGCATCTATTAAGATGCTTTTCTGCTTAATTTCAGAACATTTATTTACCCAGAAAAGAAAAAAAAAACAACCTCTGCCAAAGCAAGTAAAACAACAAAAAATACATATATATATATAAAGAACTCTTACAAGCATGCACTTCATAGATCCCTAACCCGAGGAACACAAAGTTTTCCAGCCCACTTGTGAGAAAAGCCAGTTTTTGTTTCCTGCAGCACCTTACCTGTGATGAGCACGGCTTTGTCACCCACAGGCAGCAGAATTTGGCTGCCCAGGTACGTGGAGGAGACGAGGCACGTGGCCAAAAACACCACCAGCCCCCCAGTAGCCCCCAGCAGGGCCAGGCAGAGCAGCCCCAGCAAGGCAGGCAGGAGGCTCCAGAGCAGCACATTTGCTTTGTCCCTGGGGCTCCTCTCAGCCCTGCAGAGCGTGGTCACCCCAAAAAGCGCCGCGACACCCACGCAGAGCCACCCAAGGGGGCCGCTGGCCAGAGCATCCATCAGCAGGGGTGCAGAGCAGGCACTCACACCCTACCACCGGCTGGGTTGAAAGCAGGTATTGCCAAATGCAGTGTGTGTTATATAGGAGCAGGGGGTGGGGCACAGAAAGGGGACTCTGTTTAAAGATTTGACATAATCTCACTTACCCTTGGCATCAGCAAGAAGCAGAAGCCTTCCCTTTCTTACCTTTCATTCCTTCTGCCTGACAGCTCCACCTTCTGAACAATATGCTGGCTGGATAATGATTGACAGCACCGGGAATGGATGTGATGTAGCAAGCGCTGGCTCCAGGAAAAAGATTAACTGCTAAATTTTTTATATCTTCAAAGTGCATTTTCCTGGACGGTGAAAAAAAAAAAAAAAAAAGAACAGTTTCCTTTATGAGAAATAGTTGGAATTTCCTGCCTAAAAACTTAGGGTGTAGTTTTGGTGGAACTGGCTTTTGATGGGCATTGACATTTAAAAATGAGTCAGGACAGGGTTATTTAACCTCTGCAGTACAAACTGTGTGGTTAGTGTTGGGCTTTATCTCACCTGGAACACCCTCCTCTGTCAACAAAAAAACCTCAAGTGACTTTCCCCACTTTAGTGCCCACTTTTGACTATTTACCTCCTCCACATCCAGCAGATACCTACAGCTAATTGACATTCAGGGGGGTTCTGGGAGGCTGAGAAGGGGTGATTTGCTGATTTGCCCTTAGGGGCACTTTGTTAGGTGAACACATGAAACACACCTGAGCCTGAATCTTCACTTGACCTCCAATAATGACATTTACCTTAGTTTGGACAGGAATCCCTGGCTTGATACCCAGAGTAAGCTGGGGGGGGGTGGGAGTGGGGAAGTAAGCAATTAAGTATATTTGAGAGATTTAACACCTACTGTGCCGTAATCTGAAAGTTAGTTAAACAATAAGGAAATTTTAAAATCCAGCCAGCCAAAAGGATCGAAATACAAATTAGGCATATTTAACCCCATTTAAAAATCCCTGCTAATTGGTTTGAGAGACAAGTCTAACTTATGACAGACCCAGCTGGTTTTCCAAAAAAAAAAAAAAAAAAATGTAGTGCTGACCTATCTGATTTCAGACACTGAAGATTGAAGCATGGTGCAAACCTGACATGAAACATCCCATTTCCACATTTCCATTCCATCATGCCTTTGGGGTTTTATGGAATTACAAATCTGTTGAATATACACTTTTCCAGCCAGTGGAAATGTTTACATACCCCTATATGTAGTTTACATTAGAGATTAGGTCACCCTCTTAAAAGAACATTACCTTCCAGGGCTGTTCATCATTCATGAACACTCATCCACCCATCCTCCCACCAGGGCACAACGTGTGAACTATTTTCACTTCTCTGTGCCATCTGCTGCTTCTGCTTTTAGTAGTACGCTGGTCTTGAGGTCGATTATCCCTCACTCTCCATTATGGCATCTTCTTAAATATACTCTGGAGAATTTTGCTCTCTCCATCATTGGTCTCTAGCACATGATTTAGAGGATCTCAGACGTGCTGGCATTCAAAGCATGCACTCTCACACTTGAGGATACAGCAGGATGAAGCTTTTCCATAGTAGGATGAGGGGTAGGAATGATCACCTCCAGCCCAATGTTGGCCCTGCCTCTCCTCAGCCTGTGGGGATGGGACAGAAGTGGGCAAGGGGCTAAGCTGTGGTGGCCACCATGTCTGACCCCTGCAGAGCAAGCTCTAAGCTCCATCCCTCTGCTCCCTGCTCCCCCACCACGTCCCCCACTGAAATGTTTATGTGCACGTGCACATCCCCTCCCTCAGGCACTGACTCTCAGTGTGGGGGATGTGTGGAAAGCTGGGGATGCCATATGCATGAATTACACACCCACCTGCTGCTGTGCATGGACACAACACCTGTCTGCACCCACAACGCTGCAGAACAGCTGTGGGAAGGGCTGGAGGGGACAGAACTCTGTCTGAATCAATGCTGAAATTATATTTTTAATATAAAATATAACCACCGAAGGCTTCTTTTAATGAGAAGCTGACCACGTGCTCGCCCTGGTGTGGGAATTGAATTGTACCTAAGTGCAGAGATCATACACAGATTGCTATCAGAAAGGAGGATATGATCTAAAACTGGCTGAGAAATGCTAACGTGGAGTACCCACTTCACGAGGACTCTGCACTTTCTCTGGTAGCAGCAATGACAGATTGCTGCTTGAGGATGTTTTAGCAGAATTTTGCAACAAGACAAATTTTATCATCTCGTGCCAACTACTCATCCTGAAAAAGCACCTACTTTACCTCTTTGGGACGTCTCCAGCTGTCACAGCTGTACAGCAACACAGGATTGCAATTGTGTTTGCATTATTTTCTATTTCACCGTGCCATGCCTACTCATGCTCTGAATGCACATCCTTATCTCACCTCCTCCTTGATAGTTTTGCTAGAAAAAAGATGGTTCCTCCAAATAATCAGGATGTTGCATCAACATCTGTGTTATAAGGAGTATGGATTTAAGTTAATTGATGTGGGGCTGAGCTCCATCTACCTTTGCCAAGACGTTTGTCTGCCTTCTCAGCTTATCAGAGCCATCTCACAGTAACCCAGTGCCCTGTCCCTTTATACCCTGGCAATGCACAGAATCTACACTAGAGCCTGAATTCCACAGTCAGTCTATTCCAACACCAACCAGCAGCAAACAATTCCAAGCAGCCTCCCGGCTGAACCGGCTGCTGTGCCATTGCTTACCCTCACTGAGCACTCTGGGCACGTTTCTGATGTTTCTTCCTGGGACTTTGCAGATCCCAAGCGTGCCCCACCGTGGAAGTGTCTCCATCCAAGTGATGACTCTTGGAGGTCAATTAAATCAATGCCTCTCACAGAGAACGGTCACTCTGTGGTAATTTGCAGTGTGATCAGCCAGTCTCTACACAATCCATATCCAGCTTGTGTTCCTTCAGATTCTACAGTCACAGCATCTTTCACCCTGTGGAGAAGACTTTTTGCAGCACAAAGCAAGGACACCTCTCCAGTGTGTGGGATCTTTACCACAGGTATAAACTCACGGACCACATTCTCATTCTTTAGGCTCAGACAGTTCTTCCCAGTTAATAATTTACTTCTTCCCCATTTCTTGAGGCTTTTCTCCTGTCGCTCTTTGCTGGCTCTATGTTTTTCAGCATGATCACTTTGGCCCGTGCTTTTGATTGCTGCTCTTACCATTAAAAAAAAGGGCAAAATTTTCAGGTTCCCCAGTTACTTTGAAATGTGTTAAAGCTGAGCCTGGTCACAAGTTCTTTGAAATGCACCACCAAGCTCTTTTTTTGGTTCCATTGTGGTAATGAGCCCTCTGCCTTTGCTCTTCATGGCTCCATTTGCAGTTCAGAAGTTTTCCTGATGTTTATATTTTCTAAAGGCTCTGTAACTTTCCAGCATAGAAGAAGTTTCCAGTTTAACCACAAGGCTTCCAGGCATGTGTCTATTACCTCACCCTGCATCATTTTTCACTTCTTTGGCCATTTTTCTCGAGGGCTTTCTTTGCACTTTCCAATAATTTACTATCAACATTTTTTCTTTTCAGCACTTTCCCTTGATCCAGAAGGACCACGTGCCATATCCAATATCTGCTGGCTGTTGATATTCTTCTGTCCCAACTGCAACATGAATTACATTGTCTAGAAGCACAAAGCAATTTTTCCACACGTCCAATCTCTGTTTCAGCTTCCTCTGCCAGTCATGGATTTGTTTTTCATTTCAGGTTAGAATTTCCCACAGAACTCTTCAGTTTTCTCCTTTGTTTGCTGATTCAGCTGGGCAAGGCAATGACTGTTGCTCATGAGAGCTCCCGCTCCATGTGCTTCATGTGCTTTTGTGGCTTGGGTAAAGGATCTGCATTTCAAGTTCTCTAGGGAGGTTCTTGTACACAAGGCTTTTCCTGGAAAATAATTTCAGCATAAAACAGGTTGGAATGTGTTTCAACAAATGAGTCATTAACCAAGACAGAAAGACGCTTCTAATGAGTAAACACATACAGGAACAGAAAAAAATATAAAATTATTTACTTTGTATACTACAGCTTCTGAGAGTGCCTAAACACCTTCATCCATTTGGATTCTGTTGGACTTTATGGCTACACAATTTGTCGGGCTACTAGTCCTGGACGCAGAAGCTGTTGAACTTCCTTAGACAAAACTCATTTGGGCAAACAGACTTTCCTCTCACAAATACTGCAGAACTCCTGTACGGAGGTTGAGATAATCCTCTGCCTTCAGCCATTTCTCTCTTCGTGCACTCAACTTGCAAGGTGAATTGTCCCAATTATCCCAACTGTCCCCACTGCCCTGCCTAAAGCCAGGAATGCAGCCAAGTACCGTGGTGAATTAAGATCTCTGAACTCCCAGGCATGAACTGAATTAGGGTAAAAAAAAAAAAGATAATGTGCAAATAAAAATAAGGCTGTGTAACCTCTCCTTTGTCTGCAAACTATTTTTGTAATAGACCCTTAGGGAAAATAATTCCTGCCAAATAAAGTGTGTCTCCACTAAAGAAAAGTAAGGAATATTCTTTACCTCCAAGCTCCTGGAGATTTTGATTTTAGAAATGTAGCAATGGTAAATATTGTAAATTCAGAGATTAACAGTAATTTCCAAAGATCTGCACTTGGCAGTGAAGATAAAACTGCAGCCTATCGCTGCCCAAAATTCAATTCTAACAAGGGGCAATAATAATAATAATAAGAAGAAGAATAACAGCAACAACAACAACTTCCTCAGCTAAATCTCCTGTTACTTTTTCTAATGTAAGAAAGAACCTCAGAGTGAAGAACATTTGTACTGATGGCCAAACTGGACCTGTAAATGAAGCCAAGGGCTGTAAGTTCTGCCTCAGCATTTATGTGAACTTTAATCACCCTTTGTAAATTTTCTGCAACAGACAAAACATCTTAAATCAGAGAAACCATTAACATTGGGAGCACTCCTTTGTATTTGCAAGGGAGGTTTTCTTCTTGAACGCTACAGACATCTATGTATCTCTAGGCTTTCAGGAAGAGCTAAAAGGGGATTGCACTCTTTTCAAAATAAGTCATTTTTATCACTATTTTCCAAGAAGAGGATAGATTCTAAAGGCAATTATGTATTCTTTAGGAAGTTATCCAGGAATCATCCCTAGGTTATCCTTATGAGAAATTACACTTGCCTGCCTTTTTTCTGTCATCCTGTAACATGAAACAGCTTCATGAACCATCAGTATTAGAGGAGAAAAGGTATCAGTTTATCTGACAGCACAGACTGTTCCCTAAAATTCCCTCTGTTATATTCAGAGTAAAATTCCATCCCTGTCTAGAACAGAGCACAGCACAGTGGTGCCTCAATTAATGAGAAATAAAGATATAAGCTGTACTCTCAACTGGAAGATCAGTTTGTTTTTCCAACTAGATTTCTATTATGTCTCCCTATTACCTTTCCTCTTCTACAGCTTTGCCTGCAGTGCTGCCCGCCTTACCTCTGAAAGGATTCCCCTAACCACAAGTCATATCAACTGCATCTACATCAGATAAAATCCACACTTCTGCATCTTCTTTCTGTCACTTTTTCTCCTGCATGTCTCTAGATACTGACAGGTTGGAGAAAGATCTTGTTCCATACACGTTTATATTAGACCACAAAATATTTAGGCATTATCTATGCAAAAGTCACATGGTTTTTGGTGCAGTTAAATTCATAAATATCAATGGAAGTAAAGAGGTAGAACAGAATATTAGGCATACACAGTAATCAAAAGTCTGATTAAAGCACGTGTAGACAAACTGAGAAACCGACCCCAGGAAAGAGTCCCTTCAAAGTGGGGACATTTACAACATCACCAACATAACTTATCATTCATTGTAGACAGTGGCAGCATTAAAAATAAAACACATACAACTTAGAGCCCCAGAACACGTCTGTGAGCTCTGAGCATGGACTCTGCAAAGGGGGTGAAAGAAAAGGGGTGGTAGCGCATCCCCACCATCACTTGGGTTATTAGCTGTGCACATCTGCGACGCGCCTTCCCTCCCCATCTGCAAACTCTTAAAAACATCGCTGCCTCTCACAAATGGAATTCACTTATTTTTAGATTTTCCTCACGGTGACATCAGCAGGTCTTTGAAACGAAAGCCAAAGCAGAGCGAGATGAAAAATGAGCAATGATTCAAAAAAGTATTAAGCGATCGACGGCGACGAAGCATCACCTGCCCTACACCCCTTCTGTTTCCCGTCACTTGAAGGACAAGCCCCTCGCTTCCAAGTGGTGAAGCCATGTATTTTTCCCGTTGAGGAACGGTGCCCTCCCTCTGTGTGTAACCAGTGACCTGCATTATTATTTTGATGGAATGCGTGTTTGCCACGTACCGGATGTCCCCGGTTTCTCCTTCACTGCTGCCATCTGAAGGACGTCCCCGTTCCTGTCGCTTTCCCAGCCCTGTTTGTTCTGCTTGTAAACTGCTGCAATTGCGTCTGAACGTTGTCAGCAAGACCAGCTCTCGGTCAGGAGTGACTTAGTGACGGATGGTCCTGCCGGGACAAACCAGGTGACCTCTCATGGTCCCTTTCAGGACCTGCGGGGGGCTTTGATGGTTCTGTGGCAGGTAGCATTTTAGTTAGTGATTTTTTTTTTCCTTAGGCAATCCACCAACTATGGAAAAAGCTGTATATTCAATGCCACTTTTTTTGTTGTTTTGCTTCCCTTTATTATATTGTCCATCTTAGACATTTTATATCGTGCACAGTAACCTCAACCCCGACTCAAAAATTGTTTAGATGTAAGCATATTTAATCCCATTAAAATCACTATGACTATCCACACATAAAACCAAACAGATGACTTAATAGGTTGCTGAATGACAGTCTTGAGACCCATTAGGTTGAAATGTTCCCCGAGAGCCCAAACTCACGGGCAATTAGGTATGTTCTTAAAAGTGAACAGAGATATTCGTGGGCAAGTAAAGGGCAGAAATATTCAGAGCCATGTTTTTAAACATGCAAAGCTGCAGAATTAGAACCTGCCTTAAAGACCTCCCCCACCTGGATTTGAGATATGCTAATTGACCCATGTAAATGAACCTGCACCATGAAACTATTTATTTCACTTTCCAGGTAACACAGCTATCAAGTGCAACTTTAAAATGGACTTTCCCAAGTTTTAAGGTCAGTATTAAAACATTTCCCAGCTCCAGGTGGAGGCCATTCTTGAACAGCCACAGGTTCTATGGGGATAAGTCTGCACAGGCACTTCAAAATAATCACCCCCTGTAAGGGATTCCTGCCTGAGCTGTGCAGAGTTTGTAACTTGTTTTATTAATACTCTAAACTGTCACTTCACTCGTATTTTTTATTTCAAAACTGTTTTTCAAGCACATATACAAGGGCCTCAGGGCAAGCCTCTCTCTTGGAGGCATGCAAACCTTGCTAGAATCACCAAGGCTTATGCAGGAGTATCTTCAAAGGCAGATTTGGGACCTATAACTTTAACTCATCCACCAAATGGAGCTTCAAAATCCATTAAGGAAAAATAACTAGTAACCATCTGTCTTTATTCATCAGGCTGAAAGCAGTTAATCAAACCTAGTGGACATTTTTACTTTCTTCTTTCTCTCTCAACAGCTTTGAACACAGATGCAGCCTTTCCATAATTAAGCTGAGCATAGTAGCTCCTAGACAGATTAATTCTGGAGAGCTTGTCAAAATGTCAGATGGCAGACAAGTTCTGTCCCTGAGATTTCTGGAATTTTTATAAGTATCTATATTTTTCAATCTACATGTATGGGCAGATTCAGGACACAATTATTAAAATTAACAGCTTTTTATTGCCCTTAACCCATTCTCTATGACATGGTACATTTTTTGGCTCTCTGTTAGGGATGTAAGTCAGGATAGCACCTCTGCAATGAACAAATATGTTCAGGAACTGAACTGAAATGTGGGAATGCAAATGGCCACCAGAAGGCAGCTACTTTTACTCGCTGCTGAACCACATTTGTACTTGTAACTGAGGGGCAAAAGTTTTTGTAAACACATTGACAGTGTTCTGAGACAACATAAAGATGTTCCAAGCTACAGGAGTTTCATTCTGACAAGCTGGAATATCATGAAATAGTTCATGCCTTACAACTATTCCAGACACCTGCTTTGAAGAGGGTTCTCAGATATATGACATGGGTTCTATCAACTTCAAAAGGATATACAGAAGTATCCAAGGGGGTTTTTAAATCTCGATTGCTATTTATAATGAGCCCATATGTGGGTTTGATTCCCCCTTTTCTGAGTTCTAACATCTTAAAGCAGAAAGCATCTCCAATTCTTAAGGATTTTATGCTACTTGTTAAATATTCCGCTTTTTCAATCAAATTTATGGACTGAAACTTGGATTTAAAAGTACCATCCTAGGAGTAATTTTTGATTCCTTTAAACTGGATTTTTATTTTTAAATAAAATAAAATTTCTTCTCAAATATTGCTTTGCATTGGTGATAAAATTAGAATTTTGATGTCATTTAAAAGTTCAAAGTTTAAAATTCTCACCCTTATAACTGGTTGCAAAGAAGAGTTGATCACTATTGCACTTGATAAAACAATGCAGTTTGAAATGAGATGTGCAAGACAAGGAGAGACCCACAGAGAAAACCATTCAATGACTCCACAAGAGACACAGGCAGTGGCTTTTCCAAGCAGTCATTAAAACTGGACCACCAGAAGCATTGACAGGAATCAGTAGGTATTGGCACAGGGAAGCTAAACACCACCAAAGAATGCTTTATAGACACCATAACACAGTTTAAAGATCAGCAGAGAATCATCCTGCAGATGCTTACACAGAATTTCTCTGGAGATGAAGAAAAACATGAGAAAAAGTAGGAAGATGCCCAGCTGAGAAAATCAGAAGTGGGCAACGGAGAATGGAAGGGCTCACCCTCTAGGGAGGGTGTCAGCATCTTCCTGCTGAACCAGAGAGAGGTGTAAGGCATGTTTACACACATACATATGTAAATGGGCAGACACAGGTGAAAACAAATTGCTTTTACACAAAGGGCCGGGGAAAAAAGATATTACTAATCCACAGGAATTATGCCAAAAGCCTGAATAAAATATGTTACTGTGTGAAGATTTTGCCCACGGCCAAATGCTGACTATGACACACCTGGCCCCAGTGTTGTGATTCACAGAGTGTTTCCTACACACAAGATCTTTCTCTTCTCCTATCTAGTTTATCTGATGTTATCATCTCCACTTGCTTCATGTCTTCTATCAAAAACAAAATTTCAGTGTTGACAGATCCAAGCATAATTGCTCAGAATAAATGATTACATTTTTAAAATGACAGGAGTTTAAAAATTCTGCATATGAGGTTCTCCCTACTCTTTTATCGAAGGCATAAATTGTTCAAACTTGAACCAACTTGCCATCAGAGAAAGCCTCTAATCCAAGATATTCACTGAGGCACAAACTGTACCTACATTGCAGCAGAGGCACATTCAGCTAAAATTTATGGGAAAAGTAGCAGTGAGGTGCTAATCCAGGTAAGGTTCCTTACGAGATGCTGTTTTGCAGAACTGCTACAGGTTCAGTCCTGACACTGCCTCAGTTTCACAATTCTGGCAGGGATTCTTTGCACCCCACTCTTACCTTTCCTATCCTTCTCTCACACATCTTCCTTGAATCCAAGTCCAGTTAGAAGAAGCCACTGAGTGGGACTCTCACACCCCCTGTGTCCCTTTTGAGAGTGGATCCTCCATGATTTAACCAACAGAAGTCAGAGAGAAGTCACCTCACTGATAGAAAAAGTACAAAGCTGAGTCTCAGATGAGTATTTTTAAGGGCTAAGAATCATAGAACCATTTAGGCTGGAACAGACTCTTGGGATCATTTGATACATGATAGAAATTAGTAACACTGGAATCTTTAAAACTGTAACTCTGTGAAACTTTGTGAGCATGTTAAACAGCTGCAGCAACCTCATGAGGCCAAAGCACAATCCAGCATTGCACATCCCTGCACAAACAGGGATACATTCAACAGCTAATCCATGAAAATGTAAGTTCAAGTTTACAAGCCAGAATATTAAGAGGAAAATACAAAGACTTGTAATGAAAAGGGGAGAAGCGGCAACAATTATTTTCATCCATTCTTTTGAATGATATCACACACTTGGGTGTGGTGCTGTTATAAATAAGTCTTTTTGTAACCTCTGAAATCTCTAAAACACCAGAGAAATCATCACCTACTGTAAAGGAACATGTAGGCTTAGCTGAATGGTGTTGAAGGTTTACATTTGGCACCTTGCCTGCAACTACAAAAATAGTAAAAATTGGACAGCTCCATCACCCAGAGACTTCAGCCAGTGCAGCCTCCAGCATGATGCACCAAACAAGATGCAGTCACTACACACGAAGTATACTCTGCATTATTTACATACAGATGTTTAGTTTAGCCTGAATTTGCATACTAAACATTCCTCTATTTATTCCATAAAAGAAGAAAGTAAATTAAAAGTTTGTAACCCACAGCACCTTCATCCCAAGGTATCAGTCTGTGATAATCACTTCAGCTCCTGTGGCCAGAAGCACCAAGAATTCAACTTGTTAAAGAAATTCAGTAACCCAAATAATCTAATAATTCTAATTTTAAGAAGTCTAAATTACAGAACACATTAAGGATGTAACATTATACCAAGACTACCTACAAAAACCAGATTTAGCGGCAGCAGATGCTAACTGAGATCCCTGTTTAAAGTAAAATCTACAGGAGCTGGAACCCTGTGTCCTTGTTCAGCCCTGGTTGGACTCCTTCATTTCATACTAGAGATAAGAAGGGGACCAGAATTCCAACCAAAATGGAAGGAATGATTGTACCCTATTTTCACAAGGGTCATCCCACCTTTGAAATTCTCTTCAAGTTAATAAACTGCACAACAGGATGGGAAGTCCCTCACTGACAAAAATCCTACTGGAAAGGCAAAAGCAGCGTGGCCCATTTGCAAACAAGACACGGGGAGCTTGCCTGGATAAAATATTCTTATTGACACTTCCAGACTCTGAGGCACTTTGATTTCTCAACTGCCATTATGGAAGGCATTTTCTTCATAAACAGATAAAACATCATGGGAAGTGGCATGGCTCTGCCTGGTAAGCTGATAATGTGTGTGGTGTTGAAGGGTGATTAACTGCCTGCTTTAGTTGATGCCTGTTCCCATGAGAGATTATCTTTATTAATGACAGTAGGGAAAGGAGCCAGGACCAAAACTACCCAAGAAACACAAACAGTGAAATCTGTTAAGAGTAAAATCAACAATATGGCACTGAAGGGATTCTCACTGGCCACTCAAACCACTTTCCCAGAGTCATTTTTAGAAGGGTAGAGGAGCTCAAGCAGTGTCAGTGAGAGAGTTGGGGTAAGAATTGCACTAAATAATGCTTTCTCTTGGAAAGTCTTAAAATGACAACTGCTAAAACAGGCCTTCTTGTGCTAATAGTACTAATTATAAATTGATTAGGCATGTAATTTTCCTATATATAATTTTATTCAGCTATTGTCTAAAGAACTCCTTTGGTACAATTTTTTTTTTTTTTTTTAACTTGAAGATTACGTGTTAGACTTGAGAAGCCTTCATTATTCAAGAAAGCCAGTCACTAGAACATGTAGTTCTTCTAAGCCATTTAGAAGAACATTTCAGCTTATACAGCTTGTCCATAATGCGTTTGATGTTTGATTTTTCCATGCTCCTAGGATGAATGAAGAATTAAGCTGCTGTATGACCTGGAATTAATCCAGAGTCTTCAACTGGCACAAATTCTGTTTCTATGGGCTTAGATACTCTCTGAAAGATAATGAAGCAGCACTTTAAATGCAAAGCTCATTCAGAATTCTTTCATTGCAAGAATTAAACAAAAAAAAAAAATCAGATATTTCAATTCCCTGGTTAATCAGATCTTATTTCTGCCTCAAAAGTAGCAAAAATTCAAAACTAGTTATAACCAGATGCTGCATCCACAACTTCTGCTCAGTGGAATGAAAATCAGGAGCAAGAACAACTTGCAGTAAATTACTTGAACTTACAGCACACTCACACTCCCTGTGGAATAGCTCCCACTTTGAGCACCTTCTTTGTGTTACCATTCCAGGATAAAACATGTCCAAATAAGGCTTTTGAACAGAAGACAAATGCATGTTATAATGATCTCATCTTTGTAACTTCAGTAATTTTGCCTCGTTTTAGAGTTATTTGATTTTTTTTTTTTTTTTGACCTTCAAAATATTTGGTTCTGAACAAATCCCTTTCCAGGGAAAACTCGGGCTCGTGACGCTTATGAATTCTGAATTCTACAATCATTTGTTTGGTGGAGCAGAATAAATCAGCATCACAGATACATAAGAATGTGGTGCCCTTGTAAACACAAAGATGCCACTAAGGAAGCCCTGTGGGGGTTATTTGATGCAAGCACAGCTGAAGCGAGAAAGTGATTTTGTCTCTTTTGAGATCGTTTTCCTCTACCTGGATGTTCAAATTTTACCTGAACCTTCCCCTGCCAAATTATGTATTTTTTGCAATGTTGTCAAGGTAATTACAGGACTAAATGGAGTAACGTTTTTTAAGCTGGTTTCTATTCTGTTTTCTTGCAGTTCCAAGTGTCTGAAGATTGGAGAACCCTGCCTAGACCTTGAACATGGAACCATGAATATGAAAAGCACCAGAAGTGCCAAGATGGGCAACATTTCCTCAGCAATGTTCCTTTCCTTCCTTTCCCTTCCAACACAGTTTCCACTGAGAAACCCACAGAAATGCTACAACAACTTCAGGCTTTGGTGTTCCTGCTGACAAATCTCTTCTCATCCTCACCACCAGTACCTGCAGACTTCTTATTCACAGACAGAAAATTAGCACAGTACAAAATATAGACTAATGAACACGTTCTGCCTTGAGTTTGTTCTATGTGTGGGATATACAGCACGTGATTAGCTGCCTGTGAAGCTGAAAGATCCCTTAGATCCTTCCAAAAGATCAAAGTAGTACATCTCCAACCATCACCTGCAGGTTCAATTATTAGTGGCAACGATTCACAGCAGACCGACCTCATCTTGGTTTTGCTAGAGGGAAAAATTTCTGTAAACTTATGGATAATTGAATTAAATTATAAATTACTACAATAGGGAAGCCATTCCTTGCTATCAGTGTGATAAATAAGGGCAGCTGGATGCCCATCAATCACACTTGAAACTGAATTAGACAATTAATAAAAATGTAAGTATATAATTACCTTCTGAAATAGCTGCCTATTTAAATATAGAAGACTTGCTTTAAGTAACAGAATCAAAGACGTTCAGCACTGCATTCCAAAACCTGTCCTCCCTCGCTCACAAAACATCTGGGAAAGTATTTTCAATAATATTTTTCTACCCTTTCCATAAGACATTTCCTAATCACCCAACTTTTAAAGCATGTAATCCTTTCAGGTACAAAGAGGCCCAGTTCTGGAGGCCTTGCAGTCCTGTGTGCCTCCCCTGCAATATGGAAATTACTCAGTAAGTTACGGGACGGGTTAAAATTTGGCTTTTACTTCCAAAGTGCTTCAATTTCATCGGGTAGCATTGTTTCGTACTGTGAAGCACTAATATCTATGCAGCATATTTTGCAAACAGCTATCAGCACCTCAGAACATCAGGTAACACATCAGGTCAAATTACAAGTTAAAAAAACACAAAAGGCTTAAGGGAGCTTAAGATCAACATCTCTGGAGCAACCACTTGCTTCAGACACCTGGACTGAAATGCTTAGGAGTGGCTGAGCCCCTTGAGACTCTGTTTAGCTCTGTGGAGGTCATGAAGATTAATATATACTTGTTCTGAAAAGTGGGTTGTTGATGTGCTCTGCGGGGCACACAAAGAGACACACAAACCATAAACGGCAATTTGATATCAAAGGAGAAAGGCAGAACACGGGTTATGCTCAGCCCTTCACTTATCCCAAAATACGTGACTTCCTTCCCTTCCCTTTAGGATAAAGGACTGTTACTTTTGAAGATCTGATAATTTACATTTTTGAAGCATTACAGAAGTTGATTTCTGATGACTTCACAGAAGGGAAGTACAACTTCCTATTGCTGAATAGACAGCTCAGAATCAAGTCTGTTCTTTAAGAATCTTTGCAAAAAGATTTTCAAAGCATTTTCAGTGTCATGATTTTTCATAACTAACACACTAAAGATGACCACAGTGCAACCCACCCATAAAATCCAAGTTAGCCAAGGCATGACTACTGAGCCTAAATGGTTCTGATCTGTGAACAGCTATCTGGAATGAAAGCTGACTTGTGTAATCCTTTTGTTTACACCACACATTTCACATATGTTGCATGAAATACCTCCTTGGTAACTAAGCCTTTACATAAAATATAAGGCTGATACCACTGATGTCAGAGAGCTGTGGTCCCTCAGCACGACGGTACAACAGCACCCTCTCTCAGGGCACACAAGCAATAGTGCAGAAGGAAGGGAGGAGATGAAAGACTCCTGCCTTCCAGCAAACAGGGAGGGCCAGAAACCTGTCAGCAGGGCCCTGCACTGCTGCTGACATCATCACACCTCACTGCTGCTGACACCACCACACCCCACTGCCTCTGTGGGTTCTTCACTGGATCTTGCTTCTGGACATCTATGAAAATGAAGTTCCTACCCACAGGTGATCACTCACCCCAAAATCCGCAACCACATTGAAGATGATTCCAAAACTAAAATAGTAGATTAATTTTTTGACAGTATAGAAGGAATTCTATAACAAAGGCCATGTATGTTCAGTGCTATATATACCAAACTTCTTCCTTCACCCAAGGATCTCAAAATATACTGCAGTCAAACCCTTTTCAAGAGCTCTGTTGAGTAGAGATTACCTTCCATTTTGTGAATTCCTACTTTGATAATGAATTCACTACTCCCTCCACCACCTCCTCATCAGGACTGGAAATGTTTGTGAAGTCATCTCTCCTGAGAAAAACAAAGAATTAAATTAGGAAAATGACACAAAGCAAGGGTTGAGACGAACAATTTTAATCAGCCTTAATGAGTGGTGTTCACTAATCAGTAAATACAATTAATGTTGAAATCCTTTTCCTTTCTCAATCTGGAAGAGAGGGGCTAAGGTTTTTCACTACTGGAACTCATGGAAAAAAGCAACTAGAAGGGCTTTGGACGGTCATCTCCACATAACCAAATGTATGACACTGCCCACAAGCAACACTGCACAATCAACAGGTATCCTAAGAAGAGGTCAGTTTAAACACTTTTAAAAGGTATAACTTGCATACTTCCCTAAACTCTTTAAGCCCCACACAATTTATTTCCTGCTTTATTATTATTTTTACAGCAGCTCCCATCTGAGCATCAGAAACACAAATGAAGCCAGCACAACCACAACCTCAGGCAGTGAGGAAGTGCAACACCACCTCTGTCACAGAGCAGAAATCGATTTTCTGAAGTTCACTCAGGGAACCTCTCTCAGAGTCAAGACTAAAACTCAGACTAGCATTTTTATCCAGGAGCCTCTCCTCCTTGAAAAATATTCCATTCTAATCTAGACTGAATGTTTGATTTTAATTTTGAACATTGTAATTCTAATTCCAATCACATTGCAGATTCAGTTTTCACCTCTTCAGTACTATTTTAACCAATTGGGTTTATATGTTTTAGTAAGACCATAAATGTTGTTGGTTCTGACCTAGTTTTAAATCTTGTCCTCTTCTCTTATCCTATTGCTCAATGAAAAAAAAAAAAAATAAAGGCACAGTTAAGTAATACAAAAAAGAAATCAATCAAATAATATGAAAACAGTAAGCTAAGGTTTATTTCCCCAGCTGAAATATTGCCCTGCTTCCTGAAATAGCACTGTTGGCATGCTTTGTATTTTGATGACAAAAATAATTTTACTAGCTAAGTATTTTAAATTGCAATGGGAACCAGATGACTAACATACTATGAAAGAATAATTAATGATTTCATTGTTTCTTTCTAACTTGCACTGTTCACCACAGCTGCTTATTCAGCTCTGTTTAGTTGCTGATTTAAGGATTTCTTTGCAGCCTATTTCAGGTTGATTGCAATTCAGGTTGTGGTACTGAGATAACTCCCACTCCATGCTGCAAATGCTTCTTTCCTGACACATCTTGCCCTAAGTTGCGATTCCAGGCATTGGTGTGGTCTCTTTAAAGGGAAAATTATGAAGACACAATCTCAGGACAAGCATTCTTTTACACATAAAGTAAAACTGGAAGTCCATTTGTTTGACGGCAAACCAGAATTTATGATGCATTCAGGAAGTCCATAAAGCATTAGGAAAAGTGGAGTCTCACAGGGAATGAAAGGGCACGAACAAGTGGGTAGTGCAGAACAATGAGATATGAGAGTGTCAAGTCTTAACATCAAATCTGTAAATTTAAAACAAGGACAGTATTTACCCACAGCTTTCAGAGATGTCACCTTTTTGAAGGAATGAATGTTCCTTACTATTCTTTGAAGCCGAAAAGGACAGTTCACTATAACGAGAAATAAAACTGATAGTGGTTTAAGAGCAAAATCTTTACAGTACCTTAACTACAGCTGTATTATATTCATAATATTTACTCTAATTATGAAGTAATCTGACATACCCAGGAAGAGAGTAAGAAAACCAGAATGTAAAGAGAGAGGTCTCAATCCTGCGTGGACACATCACAAAGTCCAGAGGACAGAACGTCATCCTGAGGTTAACAGCTGCCTGTTCAAACAGAGGGATTTACTCACACAACATGGAGTGCAAGGTCAGAGACACCGTTCAGACAGCACAAAGATCCGTGAGCTATGAGGAGAAAGCAGCTGAACACATGGATTTTCCACTCTGGGAGAAACTCAATACCAACATGGACCTGTGTAACCTCTCTGGGCAAACCTGCTTTGTGCAGGGGGTTCAGTGGGCAATATCCTTCCAACCCCAACCATCCCATGGTTCTGCAGTATTCCAGTCCAACACAATCTGCTTGATCAGAAGACAGACACCAACTGTCATAGTCTCAGGGAGGCTCCTCAAAGACAAAACATGTTGTGCCCGCAGATCTCAGGGCGAGTTCGGGACTTTCTGGTGCTTCGTGGTGATTATACATTTGGGAAAATATTCTCAAAATCGTCATCAAGATTGTGCATAATCCCAGAAGGCAAGTGCAGCCTCACAGAATTCTTATATGTAGTATTTAGGAATACACAAGTGATTTTTCTGCTTGTGAGCTAAAATTATCATACTTTTGTGAACATACCATTGGTTATACATCTGGATGGCATTTTTCAGGGTTGTCTCAAACCCATTCTCCTACTTTACAGGTAGCAGACAGGGAAATCAGCTGTGATTGAAGGATGCCCTCCAAGCCAGACAGCTCTGCATAGTCAGGTACAGCACCAGCTCCACCTTGAAATTGCTATTTAAGAATCCCAGAGGTTAGCCAGCAAGGAATTATAGCTAAAAAAATTAATCTTTAATACTTTCAGAATTCTTCTTGGAATCTGTTTTAATTCTTGCCAGCCATCAATCAAAATAACAACACAGCACACTTTGTCTACTTATGTCAAGGTTTTGCAAATCAGAAACTTGCGTGTTTTTAAATAGTTTTGACACGGAATCCACTTTCTGACATTCCCCAAGTGACTCAGTTCTGCCAAAGAAAACTGGAATATACCACAAAACAAGCTTTGATAGTGCAATTCTTCATTGTTTTCCTGCTACGGCTCTCTCTCACAGACAGTTTGCAGTGGACCACTGGTGCTTAACTTGGGAGAAATTCTACTGCAGTCAGTCAGTGCTGTGCAGTTTTCCCACTGCCAAACACATCTCAACTTCTGCACGAGGCACAGCAGAATTCTCTCAGTGTGTCACGCAGTTCAGGCTCACAACAAATGCGGTAGCATGTGGGACAGCCACCTTCATCCATGGAGATGCTGTGAGGGCACAGCTCTCCCTGACAGGGCAGGACAATCACAGAATCACAGAATTATTTAGGTTGAAGTACCCTGACAGGCAGGACAATCACAGAATCACAGAATTATTTAGGTTGAAATAAACCTCCAAGATCATTGAGTCCAGCCTTTGACTGAACACCACTTTGTCAACTCAACTACAGCACTAAGTACCATGTTTAGTAGTTTCTTGAACACCTCCAGTGATGGTGACTCCATAGACAGCCTATTCCCATGCTTGACAACCGTTTCCATGAAGAAATGTTCAGCGGCAAGATCTGAATCTCCCCTGTCCACCCAAATTGCCCAGGTCTCAAGGGCTCCTCAGTCTCTCTTAGGTGCCCCAGACCTCTGCAGAGCCTCACAGCCCTGGGGCGACATTTGCAGGAACCCCCCAAGGGAATCACAGAATGGTTTCTGCTAGAAGAGACCGTGAAGATCATCTCATTGCAACCCCACTGCCATGGGCAAGGACACCTTCCACTAGACCAGGTGGCTCAGAGCCCCATCCAACCTGGTCTTGAACACTTCCAGGGACGGGGCAGCCACAGCTCCCCTGGGAAACCTTGTCCAGTGCCTTACCACTCTCTCAGAAAAGAATTTTTTCTTAATACCTAAACTAAACATACTCTCAGTTTGAAGCCATTCGCCCTCGTCCTGTCACTCTCATAAATAATCTTGTCCCATCTATCCCATAAGTCCCTCCAGGTACGGAAGACCACAATTATGTCACCCTAAACTTTCTCTCTTCCAGGCTGAGCAATTCCAGTTCTCTGTCTTTCCTCCCAGCAGAGCTGCTCCATCCCTTTGATCATTTCGGTGCCTCCTCTGGACTCACTCCAACAGCTCCATGTCCTTGCTGTCCTGGGGACTCCAGGGCTGGAGGGCAGCTCTGCAGGGGGGTCTCCCCTGAGGGCACAGAGGGGCACAATTCCCCCTGGGATCAACCCAGGATTTGGGGTTTCTGGGCTGGGTCACGTCCAGCCTCTCACCCACCAGCACCCCCAAGTCCCTCTCCCCAGGACTGCTCTCCATCTGTTCATCCCCAGCCCAGACTGATCCCGGGGATTGCCCTGACCCCGGGACTGCACCAGCACCGGCTTCTGGTACAAACACCCGGACGGGACGCTGCTGGAAAAGGCTCTGGTTCCACAGACAACCCGAGAGCCCCCATTTCCAAGCGCCTCAGGCTGAGAGCCTCGCTGCGATCGAGCGTCCCTGGGCAGGAGAAGAGGACAAGCGGCGCCCTCCCCGCACATGGATTACCACAATTGGGCGAAGCAGGCCCAGCAGGGCCCGCCCGCCCCGCCGCCATCTCGGGGCGCGGCCCCGCCCGCTCCGTTTCCCGTGATCCCAGAGCCCGGCACCGCTCCCGAGGGACGGGACTGGCACAGCAGGTACGGGTTGGGACCCCCGCGCTGCCCGGGGAGGGGACTCAGAGGCTGGACGAGCTCGTCACAAGCGGCTCCAGGCTCGCTTTGGTCACTGCAGCGCTCCCTCCTCCACGTAAAACCTCTGCTTTGAGCGATCCCGGGGCTGAGCGTCCTCCCTCGCCTCGGTGGTGGGATGAAGGGCTGCAATTAAAGCGTGAAATAGATCGGTGAATAACCGAATGCGCGCTGATATTAAAACTCGGATTGGTTTTAACGTATTCGCAATGTGACTTGCAGGTCAATTTCATCACAGAGTGCCAAAGGAAAGAGGATGGAACCAGAAACCACTGCCAAGGAGAGAGTCCTCATTACTGGAGGAGGGGGTTATTTTGGCTTCCGGTTAGTGCATTAAATGGTTATTACACACAGGAATAAATGTAAGAGATTGCTGCTGGGGAGGCAGCAAAATCCATCTGTAAAACGGAAAAATATGGGCCTGAGATGCCTGATCCAGTTCAGTCCACCTTCTGGTTCATCTGGGGTCTCAGTTTTAAACAAACGTGTTAGTCTGTCTCCAGACTCTGTAAGTAACTGTTATCCTGTTTCCAAATGTCAGGCATCAGCTGCCTCGCAGACATTTACCTGTCTGGTCACCTCTGTAATGGGTGGTCAGATCACCACCTTTCAGCCTGCTCTGAAGGACAAGCCTCCACTTGTACACACATCTTTCTTTTGACCTCCAAATAGTTACACACTGCTTAGTTCTATAGATTAACTACTCCAACTGCTCTCTCAAGAATGTATTTATTTCAATGGGCAGTGATGTTTTAGGATTAGAGTTGTTAATAAGGTACATATTTCAGTGAAATCCATTTACTGTAGCTGGCTCTGCAGGCCTTGTAAAGAAAAAAATCCTATTTTGAGCCCTAGACTATCTTGAGTACCTGCAGAGTTAGAACTGCATACAGAGGGAAGAGAGAACACAGTCAGGACCAAAAAGTAAATACCAAGTGGGAAGAGGGGAAAAAAAAATCTCAGATGAACCCTATCCAACTTTTGCTTGGCTTTTTCTTCCACTGTCTCCCCTTTAAAGCACTATAGACGTACAACAGTTTTAGGAAAGGGGGAGGAGAAACACCAGAGTTATGCTTTGTGTCAATACCTGTGTTTATACCTGCAACTTGGAGTAAAATGTGGCACATGGCAAGGTATTCATTCCGACGGAGAAGCATCTCGCTCCCCTTGTCCACAAATTTCAAACACAACGGCGAAGACCATCCTGTTGTTCTGCCAGAGTTGGGATGACACAAAAGCAGTAAGATAAAACCAATACATTTTTTTTAATAGTTTTCCAGAGGTTTCCATCTGAAAGGTTTGCTGTTGCTGATCTAAAGGAGATAGAGGAGGGTTCTTCCAAAGCTGTGTTCATCCAGAAGGCCGCTGAAAGCACTTCAGTTGCTTCTGTTCAGAATTTTTTACGCCAATTCTGCCTCTTCTTTATTCCGAAGTACTGCTGGAGTGTGAGAAATTAGGTCAGTACCTCAAGTATCACAGCTCAATCTGCCCCACAGTAGATGGCTGAATATTTAAAAGACTCCCATCAGAAAAATAATCAGCACTGAAATAGTTAATAGTCTTCCTCCAGGTGAAATGTTTCATGCACCATACGAATCCTAACATATGGTTTCTATCATGTTTCAGTTTAGGTTGTGCCATGTATCAAAAGGGAGTGGATGTGATTCTCTTTGATGTCGTGAAGCCACTTCAAGCCGTGCCAGAGGGAATAAAGTTCGTGCAGGGGGATATCTGCTGCCTGACTGAAGTGGAAGATGCTCTCAGAGATGTAATCTGCGTATTCCATATCGCTTCCTATGGAATGTCTGGCAGGGAGCAGCTGAACCGAAAACTTATAGAAGATGTTAATGTGAAAGGAACAGAAAATGTCATCCAAGCCTGCAAGAGCACAGGAGTGTCGAGTCTGGTTTATACAAGCACATACAACGTGATATTTGGAGGGCAGATTATAGAAAATGGGGATGAATCTCTGCCTTACCTCCCTCTTCACCTCCATCCCGATCACTACTCCCGAACCAAATCTTTAGCTGAAATGAAGGTGCTGGAGGCAAATGGTGCTGAGCTTGAAAATGGGAGAGGTGTGTTAAGGACTTGTGCTCTGCGACCAGCAGGTATCTACGGGCCTGGAGAACAGAGGCACCTCCCAAGAATAGTCAGTTATATTGAAAGGGGACTGTTTAAGTTTGTGTACGGAGATCCTCTTAGTTTGGTTGAATTTGTGCATGTAGACAACCTGGTTCAGGCTCATATCCTTGCCTTTGAGGCCCTCAAAGCCAACAAGCAGCACATTGCTGCAGGCCAAGCCTATTTTATTTCAGATGGCAGGCCTGTAAATAACTTTGAATTTTTCCGACCGTTAGTGGAAGGTTTGGGTTACAAGTTCCCAACCTGTCGCCTCCCTCTCTCCCTTGTCTATTTTTTTGCATTCCTTACTGAAGTAGTCCATTTTCTTGTGGGACACATTTATAATTTTCAGCCCCTCCTGACTCGCACAGAGGTTTACAAAACTGGTGTCACTCACTATTTTAGTATGGAGAAGGCCAGGAAGGAGCTGGGGTATGAGCCTCAGCAGTACAGCCTGAATGAAGTGGTGGAGTGGTTTAGATCCCGGGGATGTGGACCAAAGCCAAGAAATTATACCATTATGCAGCTTGTTAGGGATGGAGGACTGCTTTTCCTGCTGATTGCTGTGATGGTCTCGTGGTTTCCATCTGCAGTTACATTTTCACTCTAAAAGATGAAATGCTGAGGACAGAATTTAGTTATGTTCTCAGCGTACTTCTCGTTTTGACAGACAGGTAATAAAGATTTTTTTTAAAAAAACCACACATTTGTGTGATTCAGGTAAATATCTTTAAACAGTTTTATCCCCAAGGAATGGAACTATTGAGTAAAGAGGTGTAATTTTTATACATAGTTTCCCTTCAAAGTAAAACTGATCAGATCACTAACAAGATGAAGCTCAGTATTACTGCAAACAGCAGTTTATTCTCAGGTACAACAGCACACTGCAGTGAATGGAACAAATGTCCTTAGGCTGGCTGTTCTTCCTCCCTGATGGGATTATACTCTTGATTCCTGCCCTATATTCCTAAAGAGATTGTGCTACATGATCCAGAGGAGAATAAACTTACTCCCTGATCACATTCCAAAACCCAGTTCTGCTTTCCAGCTTGGCTGTATATGTGCCTAACCAAGATGAACTGATAAACTGCTAGACAATAAACAAATGTGGTTTCTTTACATTCTGGTACGCTTTTCTGACTTAACTCTGTGATATTTAATGTCATTCCTGGAAAAGGCACCATAGTTAATCTAAATTACAGCAAAGTGCTTGAAGCACCACAGATCTGTAGATTTTTCTAACAGTGAAATATGTCTGTTTAAAATGAATGAGCTACCTAAAGTGCATTCATAAATAAAACCTATTATTTTCCCCAGCACTACTGAATGGATAAACAAAGAATCCATCAAAGACATTTGGTAAGTGATTACACTCACATTCCACTATTTATAAAACATTTTTAGCTTTAATAATATTTCTTTGACACCTGACACAATTTGAGTAGAACTTTACCTTTGTAGTAGGAAGATAAACACTTGCTACAAGGAAATTCATAATTTTATGGAGTTCTAAGAATAGAAGACCTTGTTAAGTACAGGTCACTACTGTCCCAAGCAACTCCCTCTGTCAGTTTAATATAGGAAGAGAAACAGAAACCACCTCAAATGTTAAAACACAGAGCTGTTTTCCTTTAACCCATCAGCATTACAGTTTTTGTACCCCTCGATAAAAGGAGAGTCCTCCAAGAATTTCACACTGCTCTTTAAACTTTAGTCCTTCTATTTTAATAGCTGAAACTACACTGCTCTTAAATTAATTGTACCTTCTAATTGCTTCAGTTGTTAAACTCTGCTGCAGTTGAAATGGGGAAGTGAAGAGGAAGAGGCAGGCAGTAGTTCTGCTGCACTGTTAAAGGATTCTCAGAAAACAAGAGGGCCTAAATAGAGGAACCAAACTAAAAAGTCCACTGCATAAACCCATGCTATTGGTAACTTTTTTGTATTGTCTTGCTTGAAATCTAACTTTTCTCCTTCATTCCCCTACCAGTAAGTACACCATAAAAGAAGCTAAATTTAATACTTAGCTTGAGGGACAGTTCAAGAGAGAACCCACTTTTTTTTTCCTCTAATAGCAAATAAACTGTTTGTGTAGCAGGAGTGTTGCACTCTGCTATAAAGAGCTTATGTGCCTCCAACTGAGCACTGATGGCAGAAGGGCCACGCTCCAGAAGTCATTATTATACACCGTCATCTGCAGAAAAAAACCCCTTCTTTTTAATAAAACAGAAAGAAGACAGCCATGACCTCATGAAAGCACTGGGCTGCTGTTCTCTTTCCAACAGCCTTTTTTTTTTGTTCCAAGTGGAAAGCACTTTGTTGTTTTCCCCTTTAAGTTCTCTGGGTTTGACACAACGTTATCAGAAATAGATTAGGAAATTTTAATGCCAGCAGAAGACAAAACCAAAATGTACAAGAAATTGCACAAGCCTGTTGAACAGAAACAGCATCAGTATTTCATGCTACATCTTGTTAAAAAAAAAAATCTTTTTAAGATAGGGAACCTAATCCCTGTGCCCCTGGGGAATTTCCTCTGCTGTTTGCAATCTTTTAGCAAAGCTCAGCTACCTCTATTTATAATTATCTCAACGGTGGGGTTGAAAACAAAATCTATGAAGGGTTCCTTGGGTCATGAATTCTAAACCCACGCTGTCAACAGCAGCCCAGGCTCAAGCCCTGGGCAGCTTTTGAGGTACAACAGCAGTGGAAGCTCCTGAGCAGCCAAAAACAGGCCAACAAAACCACAAATACCAGAATCCTGCGGCAGCTGAGCTCAACACGTGAACCTTTTCATCCATCTGGAGTCAAGGGCAGAAGTTCTCAGCGATAACAGAGCAGACAGACTATTCTGTCCTGATGGCCCGTGACTGTGCTGGAGCACAGGGGAGTAAATCAGGTACTTGTGGGGAGACAGAGGCAGTGCTTGGCAGGGGTGAGGAGAGCCATCAACAGCGCACTGGGAAATTCATTAATTCCATGTCAGTCAGCTTTAGCTAGTGAAAAAAAAGCACTGTCCTGACTACAGAGGAAGTGAAGGATGCTTTTCCTCTTTCCAAAAGGAAAACAGGCAATCTGCTGCTTAAAAACAGACTCTAAAATTGCTTGGGAATTACATCTGTGGAAAGCCAGTCACAGCTGCTCTATTTTAAGTTTTTTACAATGAGAATTCTCTCTCCTTCTTCCAGTTTTTTTTTGTTATTACTCCTCTTGCATGAACAGCAGAGGAAATCAAGGCCATTAATTCAAGTGTTGTGTCTATTTTCAAATTTTAATTTTTTTAACCCGTTTTCCTGAAACCGAATGACCAGAAACGCATCTAAAAACTGAAAAAAGCTGAATAAAAATATAGCACAGATTCAATTTTTCCTAGTCCTCAAAATTACTGAACAATTGATAGGTGCCTTACTAAAAAGAACGATGCTGGTGTTTAAAGTGAATAGAATTCTCAGTCAGCTGCTAATGTCACAGACATAGCACGTCAAGGTACACATTTGCCAGATGCACATGAACAACTTATACTTCTAATGTGTATTTAAATGTATTTATTTTGGACTTTTAATCAACTTTAAAGTAGACCAGATTTTATAGTGCCTTCTCCTAAGAGACCCAATGTTCCTTCATTTCTATTTATCACTTATTTCCACTTACTTTCCAAAATATAGTGGCATATTTAATAATTCATTATGTGATCTTCAGAGAAAAGTGTCCTGAACACTGATAATTTATACATACTGCAAAAGATCTGGGGATAAACTGCAATTCAGGAGTACATAAGTGTTAAGGGAACTACTTCTGCTTTATTTTAGTCAAGCTCATGGTTCCCAGTTTTGCTGGAGTAACAGCTAAGAATGTAGACTAGCAATGAATGAAACTGCTTTTAATTTAATTAAAATTCTTTTAAAACTAATAGCTGTGCATGTTTACAAATATCTGTTATAAGTCAGAAGATAAATTTGTCTCTGAACTGATTCTGAAGGTTAATTTTCATTATATTTAACTTCTATTTCTAATGGTATAAATGGAATTTCAGTCTGGAACAAAGCCAACTAGTTGGACTGCACTTGGAAACGCTGACACATGACTATAGCAGAATTCAAACACTGCACTTCAGCTTTCACATCACATTCAGATTTTTACAACTGGTTTGAAGAATTCAAAGATAACACCTGGTACACGGGTCACACCATCTCACCATCTAGAGAACTGCAGAATTAACACACAGATGCATTGGGGCAGGAAAAAATGAGACTACAGGCAACAAAACACCTAAATGAAGGAATTCTTTGGACTGCAGAGCTCCTGCATACCAATACTCACATATGCAAAGGGGATAAAGACCCTTTAGCTTATCTAATGACCTTCTAGAAGTAGGCTGCAGACACCTCATATTATTCATGTTCAATAAGCATATAATTTTTATCAAAAGATTGAGAAAACTTTTGTTCCCAAGACTCCCAACAACTAAAAAAACCACAACATAAGGAGAGTGTGCTTTGCCCCAGCAGCACCTCTGCCCACACAAACTCATGGACAGAGAGTGTGCCAGTAACATTTTTTGGTAAACATCAAGATTACTCTTCTTCCAAATCACCACCAACTTAATCTCTGCCTCTTTCAGACTTTATTGTTCAAGTTCATACAAATCTGATTCTCACTGGGGTTGAAGTTTCCATCTACCTCTCACTGAAAAAGGTCGGGTAGGAGTCACAACTTAAACATGATCTTTGACCTTTTCCTTCTGCCTTGTGTGTTTGCAGGCAGATGGAAGTGCAACAATAACCATGTCTACGGAAACAATCATTAAGTCAGTTCATCTTAAGAACACAGAGTTGCCCTTCTACCAACCTCCAGCAGAACATACCAGCAGACCACGTTTCAGTAAGAACTCACTCACTGCTTCAAATGACTGGCAAAATTCATGAAATTCAGCGAGCAATACTTGAACAAAGGAGCATCTGGCATCATTCACATCGCAGCTGAGATATCAAAAATTATTTATTTTAATAAGTTATTTCAATGATTTAAAACAGTTCCTATAAGAATATAACAATTTAACAATTGTTAACTTCAAAAATTTTATAAATGTTTTTCCTCCTGGATTAAAAAATTAGCACACACACTCACACTTAGGTTCGTATTCAAACAGTTGCAACTGTGAAAAAGTTGCTACAGAGTTTGCCCTGACAAAGAACTGAGAGGTGAGATATTGGATTAAAACAATACAAGAAACAAAAGAAGAGTTACAATATAGCCTTGCCCATCATTAGCAAGTCAACAAAACAGTCACTGCTATATTTTCATTCTGCATACAGTGTAACATCATACTCTGGGGAAAAGTCTTACTGTAAAACAAAAGGCATTTTCATAAATACTGAAGGAGTCCCTCAAAACTTCTGGTCTCACATATGTGTGGAGAACGTACACAGGACTTTTCAAAGGACTACAAAATGTGCTAATTCTTAAATATTTGCACAACAACAGCACAAGGAACTCCCGTGTCCAGCACACAGTGGTTGTCCTGTGTCAGGAATACCAACGAAGGAAGCCAGGACGAAGGGACAGTTTGCTTGTTTCTGCTCTGGAACTGAACTTTATAAAAACTGCCCACAAACAGAACAAAAACTTCACCACAGCAACAGCCTCGATCTCTAGGTCTGAGTTTCTTAAGCTCTGGCACCTTGTAGGCCAGTCCAAACCTAGCTGGTGTCAGCTGCCCATCAATCCCGTCCTGCAGCAGCAACAACCTCAGGGCCTTCCAGACAAGGCTTTGGGCCACCTTGTCTGATCAACACTGACAACACGGTGTTCTCACATTGCATGGGAATCACAGAGGCTGTTGAGGGAAATATATAACACAGGAACTGATCATATGACAAACCAAGCACATCCTGGAACATGCACACTAGATATGACCCCCCCCACCTCGAGGGAGAGCAACTGGATCACCTCACTGGACTGGATACTGCAGTAAAGACCAGCTTTATGCAGCAGCCCAGGTTACAGCTCCACCTCCCAAATCCACTGCTGACGGGATTTTTTGCTTTGTTTGAGGGAGGTTTGTACCCATCTAGTCCTTGAACAGGTCAATCACAACTGGGTACTGAAGAGATTGCAGGAGGATGAAAAGCAGAGAATTGACTTCAACTTTGCCCTGTTTTTCAGCTGAGTGATTAGTAATTAATTTCTTTATAATAAAAAATTTACAGAAGCCGCCCCATTGTGGGATACACTATTATAATACTTTCAACTTTGAGACAAGACTGTCTTTACAGAATAACTAAAACCTCAAGGGGGTTCCTCAAACCATCATCTGTGAATGCACAATGGCATCAATTAAGAGCCTCTTGAAACAACAGAAGTCACAGCGTGGGGAGCAAGAGAAACTGAAAATTGCTGAGGCAGCTGCATCAGGCCATGAATCCCAACTCCATGCAAGTCCTCTGTGATCAGAAATACAGCACTATGTATGCAGTTTATGCCTCAGGCAGCCACTCAGGCAGAAAACTAAACTCCTCTGCACACATCAGAAACACAGACAGCAAAGCTCCACCCATGCAGAGATAAGGCAGCTAGAAATTTGATAGTAATAAAAAACAGTGCTAGCACAAAGGACCAACACATACACAAATTATGACAACTGCTGTTAAATATTCCATCAAAGGATTTTAGTTCTGCTCTGGCAGGAAAACACACTTGCTAATCTAACGGGTTTTCTCATCTGTAGCTCCATGCTCTTGATTTGATTAAAGGCCACAAGAACGCTGTACCTCTATATTTGTGCACACTATCATTCTTGGATTAGTTACATTTGGGAAAATGGTCTACATCTACAGAACACTATCATTTGACTATCGTCTAAGTAGGACTGCAAGATTAAAAATTGACAGTTCATTTAAAAATTCATTTCCAAGCACATTAGCAGCTGAAAGGATTTGCAAAAATGACACTGTACAAAAGTAAATGCTTCTCAGAATTTCAAATACCTTCCCTTTCTGCAAACAAACAGGTATCTCCTCCTGCATATCTTCAAACTTTTCCTTCCAGTGCCTGGAGGCTGTGACATAAGTTCATAGGGGCTGTGAATAGAAGTTCACACATTGCTCCTTTCTTAAAACCTTTACAGAGGGTTCAACAGGAAGAACACAACTACAGCGACAAAAGGGTATTTACTTTCAACAAAATTAACATATTATCTTGTTCTCAAAAATGTAACAGAAAACTTTTAATAAAAGACAAAAAGGTACAAGCTATCAGCTGCCCAAAATATTTTACACAGTATCAGAAGCACAATCCCTGGGGACTGTAACATCCATGAGGTGACAATGCTGGCGTAGAAGTGCTTTTACAGCATTAAATAAATTAAAAACTTGCTACTAGTTAATCTTGAGGAGCCAGGTCGTTAAAGTGGCGTGATTCCATGCATGAAAATGGTTGTGAATGTCTTATCTACAGCCTGCATACACAAATATAGGAGATGAGTTTTACTTGTACTTCAGGTATTTGTAATAAGAAGTGAGGTCTATCCAACTACATGTCCTCAAGTTTTAAAAATCTTGAATACACTGAAGCTCTGGCTTGCACAGAGGATATGCTTTGTACAGAATATAAATTATTAGGAATTAAAAATGGTTTTTTCTTTTAACAAGAAATTCTCAAGGAAACCCATTGGTTCCTCTTCCTCCTCTTCTTCCAGTCATTCCATCTGATGAGACCATAACTGGGTAGGATGAGCAGGATAAATTAATCTCTTCCTGAATCGCACCATAAAGCAGCCTCAAAGAATGATGGGCTTTACGAGTAGAATTTGCTGTTACTGACTTTCTTCTCCTTTAATCTTAAGGGAAAAGAAAAGGAAAATGTTAAGTCTACCAGGAATTTCTCAGAGGAAAACAGTCAACCAAATTCAATTTAGATACCAAAATGAGTGATGTATCAGCAACAAGCACTTTAATTTCTTTCCTCAATAAATGGGAATAAACCAGTGATTCATGCAGCTGCTCAGCACATAAAAAAACCAGGGTAAGAATATTTAAAGTCTTGAGATCTGCTCAAGACTTTCTCCTGGTACATGAAGCCTCTCTCTGTCTCCTTCACACTCATCCCAAAGGTGGCAGCAAAGGAGAAAGAACCCTCCCCTAAGCTCTGGATAATGTACTGAACTGACAATGCAGTGCTGTCACAACTCAGTACTGGTTTTATCTTTTGTGGTTTGTGTATCTGGAAGCATCCTCTGTTCCTACACATCTAATATGCTCAGGACGTTTCCAGGGACACAATCTTGATAGTGGAGAAAGAGTGAAGGGGTAGGTTTATTTGTCTGTATACACTTCCAGACTTTCATTCTGGAAAGCAGAAGAGAGGAGAATAAAACCTCACAGGATGACGTTTCACTGTGATCACTGAAACTGAGATGCCACTGACCAGACATTGCACAGCTTCTGCTGGCCCCTAGTGGCTTCCAGCCCAGCCTGGCTTCTCTGCAGCACCTTCCTCGCTTCAGATGAGCTCATTCTGCCATCACCACTCTTCAGACGCTCATTTTGATACATCTGAGGTTTCCTTACCATAGCTCATGTGTAGATAGAGCTGCCTTGGAAAGGAGAATGATTATCAACCCACCTGCGGTTGCATGTCTCTTGACATATCTGTAGTTTGTGCTCATTCACACTGAATTCCTTCAGTATTGCATCTCTGTTAGGATTCCTTAAATTCATATGGGTGTCATAAAGGAACAGCTGGTTGTTAAGCTCCTCCTGGCGCTTCCGAAGTTGCCGACACGAGGAATAAAGCTCTTCTTCACTCTCCTTCAGAAGGATATTGGAAATCAAGGTAACTTGTAAGACACGCACCCAAAACGGCACAAAATCTTTATGGTTTGGGGGATTAATTTGTTTAATATTATACAGTTTAATAACTGTACAGAATGTTTTACGAAATTGTTTCGATAACGTGTTTCTGGAATGTTTATGGAAATAAGCTAAGTTAGAAAGCACTGAAAAAAGCCATCAGCCCCACAGTATGAGAGCCATACCCTCCAGCAGGGGTGTCAGGGACATTCCAGCACAAGTCACGACTTGTGTGCACCTAAACCCTTCTACTGGAATGGGTTTCCCTAATAAAGTCTGGCAGTCTTTTAGGAAAGAACAGAAAATAGTGTATGATGGTGAGTTATCAGATTATAACAGTATTAAATATTGACTAGTAAATAGGACCCCTAAGAGCAGCAGGTACCCAGATGGTCAAAGAGAAGGACAGCTCCTGTATTTCTCTGTAGCTGGGGCAATTCAGTACTTGCAGAAGAACTGACTATGTCTGTTGTTGCATGTGGCCCACAGTAGAAGGTCTCAATATATTCCACAAGCATAAAACAATCATAATTTTTTCCCTTCAAATTATTTAAATACTTCAAAACTCTGGATGCAAAAGCTGTCTCTTTATAGAGTTACTAGTGGGGAATAGAACTGGCAGGACTGAAGTCTTAATCTTTGTATCAGCAGTGAAACAAGATACTCATTCTACAAGAAATGACATGCAATCAATAAATGTAATAAATCCAAACATTTTCAAAGGTTGTATACTAATAAGTCTGCCTCTTTCTTCATTCAGTCTAGATCTAGGAAAACTGATAGGTTACCAACACACCCAAGGAGTTTCACTTACAGGAACAGGATCCTTTCCTAAACCTTCTTTTTCCCCCTGGAACACATTACTGCACAGGCATGGGTTGAAGCAACTGAAACAGCCTCAGTGCTATGCTACTGATTAAGATTTAAAAAGTAATTTATTTTTGTTTGTAAAGCAGTTGGAAACTTTGTATTCCCAAATCACAAAGGAAATGCAGATTGCTAATTACCAATTTGCAGATGTAATCATCAAGATTCATATGTACTGCTATTAGTTCTTGTAAATAAATGTATCCTCAAAGGTAGACCTTAAAACTGCATTTAAGAATGTCCACTTCAATCTTTATGTCAAAAACATACACACCATTGAGGCTGAAATCAGGAAATACTGAAGAGATACACACACTTTCTGAAGGAAGTAAATCAATTTTCAAGCAAATAAGACATGCTTCTAAATGCAACAACCACCTCAGTATTTCTACAATATCAAGAAAGCTGTTTAACTTCTACAGGAACTGCATGAGGCCCCACAAAATAGCTCTCAAATGTGCATGCTTACGTCTACAATATTTTTGCTTCTCTGTTCCTGAGAAATTCCACAGCCATCTGTAATTCCTCCTTATAATTCTGTATTTCATCTCCAAGTGTATGCAGATGGGCTCTGTACATAAACAGGCCTGCTATTAAATGGTATCATTTTATGGACGGTCATCATTTTTTAAAAAGAGGCAGAAGAACAGAGACAGCCTTGATCTTTTCTGGTGCTTCCTGAATGATCTGGCAGAAGTTCTAGTGCTGATAACTATGGCAAGTCTGGGTTTGTTGCAGACTGCCAAACAAAAGGGAAAATTTGTGAAAGCTCTCCTTCCACTGCATTACCACCCAGAGACATCAGACATTGTAAAACACAAAGCTGAGCTGCATCTTCTTTTGGCTTAACAAGCAGAAGGGGCTTCTGGAGTGTGGAACGTGCCACGGTAAACGGGCTCAGTGTGATAGACTGGGAGACACAATACTGTTACAAACAGCCCTGTTAGAGCTGCTCCTGCCCCAGGCAAACAGTGATCTGCATTCCTGAGGAGAAGCCAAGGCAGGAGGGATTCCCAGGGTATCCACATGTCCATGCTCAGCATTAGGCAATGGTGAGTTGCCATCAGTTTTCTCAAAGAGGGCAAACCAAAAACCAGCAGATTACCAGGCCTCCCCTATTAGATTCATATCCATGAAATAGGAACAATTTAAATATTATCTTCAAAGGACACAGCTCTCTTGTTTACACACACACACAGCCCCCTTGTCTCAGCTTCCAGCCCTCTCCTGCCCTCAGGACCCACAGAAAGAACCTACCATGGTTGTCAAACACTCATTGCACAGTCATTTTACATCATGTGTTATAAGGTGGCTTTGTAAAAACTTCCACAAAGGATGTTTGAAAAATGCTGTCACTCCTTTGGGAGGAACAATGTGACTGAACTCAGCCATTTCCAGTTCAGTGTATGCAGCTGCAAATCCCTTCAGACACATTATGACTTACAGTTCCCAGAAGTTGGTGTTTTAGTCAGAAAAACAACGTACACTGGTGTGAAGTGCAGTGTAGGCCTGGATGGTTGCAAAAGGTTACAAGTAAGAAGTTGATTTTTTTTTTTTTTCTCTGAATCTGAAGGGTGCTGGAAAGCACCCTGAAATAGCCACTTCCCAGAAGAATCTTTCAGCTTTCATCACATGGCCTCTACACAAGTGTATTTAAATTACATAAAATACTATTGAGAAAGAGTCTGAGAATAATCCTGCTCCAAATCGAGATATACAACAGCACCTTTGGAACACCAACAAACACCATTCACAGATCAGCCTGACTTTAATGCCTGGCTTCATGAGCAAGGATGCATCATTATTCTTCCCCTATGTGTTTTAAATACAAGTACTTCAAGGAAGTGTTTTAGAGAGGCTTAAAAGAAGCAGATTAGCACTTCTGTAGGGACTAGATATGTCTAACACTTGATGGGTTGTTTATTTGCATGAAATACTGGAAGAAATTACTATATTCTCTTGCTAAAGTGATTTCTTTTTATGTAGGACCTTAAAAAAAAATGTTTATTCTACGAAGCCAAAGCTGATTTTAGCTAGCTTTGCATGGCATAAGTCAGTTAACAGGGAATGACAACGACCATGCTGTTACTGCAAAAACTAGTGGAGGTAATGATGCTTTGTTTATGCATTATTTCTTTTAACAACCATGTAATCTGTCCACCCAGAGGGAGAGTAACTCAATTTGTGCTATTTGTCTTCCCCAGTACCTGCAGAAGAAATGCCTGACAATAATACATCAGACACAGAACAGAAAACTAAACCCTCAGTTCCTGGTTTCCACAAAGCGCTGATAACATACATGCTAAGTGCTCAAAAAAACCCAACCCAATGGTTCTCACCAGAACTTGCTGCATTTCACAGTGGACCAGAAGCGAGGCCAGCTCTATATCTTCACTGTAGCCATTCTTGAGAGGCACTGCCCTGAAACCTGGGGTGGGGGGAACATACACAGAGGACAATTAGAGCCAAGGCAAAGGGTCATCTGCACTCACAAAAAAGGTGCACACAGTCCTGAGGGGATTCTTTCAGTGCTCAAATGCTCCACTGCTGAGAGCAGGCTTGCCTGTAGCAATTAGAGAGTAGCAAAAGGCAAGAATGGCAGAACTGAGACATTCATGATGTCACATGCTCTTGAAAACTAAAGCCAGAGTAAGGTGGGTTCATAGAGGAAGGAAGGAGTCCAGCACCACAGGGGAAGTCACAGCACAGCAACGCTGAACAGCATCTTTCTGACACAGCCCCTCACTGTAACCACTGGTCCTACCTGATTTGATTCCTTTGATGGGAAAAGTGGCGTGTGCTAGGAAATTGGGATCGCTGAACATGTCCTCCTCATACACAACAAAGCGCAGGAACGCCAGGCTTGGATCGTAAATCTCAAATCTCACTTGCTCCGCACAGGGTGCCCAAACCGGATTCAGGCCATTGTCATCTGTAAGGAAAGGGAAGCAGCTGCAGTACAGAGCAGTAAATTCACCTCATTCACATAAGGGGATGTATCCCAGGACGTTTCCTAAGATACAAAGGCCCCAAAATCCTATTTACCATCTGTCTCATGTTGTAACCTGGCTTCAGAAGGTTTGTATTTGTTTACTTGCTGGGGGAGACAGGAGAAAACTAGGCATGGATGAAAATCCATTCAGGAAAGCTACTATTTGTATTTAACCATATAAAACCCTCTTGCACACGTATTTATTTTAAAAAAATTGCTAATTAATAGCTCATATTCATAAGCCCCACATTCCATACGTGAGCAAAAAAAAGCAGGAGAAGCACTGCCTGTACCCTGGCCCAGGTACATGTAGCCATGTACAGAACACCAACATTTGGTGGATGTGACACAACCAGGAAGTTTGCTCTCTAAAGTCTTGCTCACTTCCCACAAAAGGTTTAAACCATAACCCTCCTCTCTGAAGTACCACAGAGCCACAATGCACATTCCTGCCCCTGCTTTTCTGTTTATTTTCCACTGGTATCACTGGTTTGGACAACCAGAACCAAAGCCTGTTGTCTACCAGAGGAAAACTGCTGCATCCAGAAATATTAAATGGTAAAATATGAAGTGGCTGAGATATTGCCCCATTTTACTTAAATGAAGCTCATTTACAAACACACATCCCTTGCCCAGGACACCCCAGGAGTGAGCCTTTGATCAAACTTCTCTTGCATTGCAAGTTATACCATTTTACAGCCCCATACACCCAAGCTGTCTCCAAGGGGGTGCCAGTCTTAGAAGCTGAGTTTAAATAAACCTAGTCTGGATCTCGCAGTAGTGACTCTCTATTTGGGCCAGACTTTTGGGAAATGACTAGCACTGTTGGAGGCACTTTCAAGACAGCAATTTTTTTAAAATATGCAAATACACAAACTTATGCATAGGCAAAAACATAACAGAATGGGACTTCTTTTTTTTTTTTCCAAACTTTAACAGTACTATTTTTTCAAAACTTGATATACATTGAAGTTTCTCAAATTAACTGGCCCTGAGGCAAGCGAGAGATGAAGACTGTATGAATTAGCAGTGCAGAGCAACAGTTAATCCACTGCTCCTTATAAGTTGCTGACCAATTACAGAAAACATAAATACATGGTCATCCCCTGACTACTCACTTTATTTAAGCACACTGGAAGTACAACCACATCCCTACAGCACAGAAACCCACAGATACTCACTCACAACTGTTGTCTTGAATTTGTTGTTATCATATTCAGCCCCACAAATTTCAACCTCTACAAAGGGACAAGCGATGCTTCTACCGAGCTTAGGGAGATGACGAGCACCTAGAACCTGCAAAAGCAAGTCCAAATTACAACCATCCCCAAAGGAAACTTGGCACCATTATTTCTGAACAGAAGGCATCCTGAACAGAACTAGAGGGGAGAAAAATCCAGAAGAATGTGGAAAAGCACACGCTCCCTTTCTTGAATATGTTTGCATGTATTAAACATACTATCTGTGCAACCAACAACCATTGTTTGGGTAACGCAGTGATTTTCATCATAAGATACTGCAGCTGACATTCATTACACACAATATGCAGTTCCAGACCAGGCCTGTAGCATAAGTTTTGTTATCTTTCTTCAGTCTTTATTACATACCTATTTCTAGACGTTTCTGCTTTGCATTCACAGCCCCTGTTTAACTTGTCTTTCAACTGTAGTGAAAATTAGTTAATGTGTTTCTTCTTTCTCAAAAGGCATACTTTTAAAGGACATGTCTTACTGCATAGCAACTGAGAACACATACAAGTTCAACCATCTCTCAAAGAAAAACGAGAACAAAATTCAGATTAAGTCATAGTGTATTAAATATGATGGTGAGATCAGCTTATTATTCTTTTTCTTTTTAGTGTCTATATTTCATTATAAATACCTTTCTTCCACACTCAAAATCTCCTAACTAGTTAGTCTGCTGCAAAACAACCTCCAACAGGGCCCTTCTATTGCGAAGTCATTAGGTTGGAAATGCAAGTTAGTTCAAATGGAGTTTTTATTAACAATTATAAAAAAGTCACCCCAGGATTGTGTTTTCAGTCCTAAAACATGTGCTTCATTAGCATGATAAAGATATATATTTCTTTTTAGGAAACCAGTGAAGCTAGTTTTATTCTCAAACACACTGACATTTAAAAACAGTATTTTGACAATATGTCAGATCTTGCTCCGAAACATAATAGCTTTATTTTTAGTTTTATAGATATTTATGACTGGCAAAAACCCCATAATTTGCAAAAGAGATTTACCCTCACTGTCATAATCATCTGCAATTTCCTCTTGGAGTCGTTTGGCATTGGGTCATACTCCTCATTCCTCATGCTCTCTGGCTGCAGGACGTAGCCAGTGCGTCCATTAAGTGAGAACAAGGCATGGTTCAATTGCATGTATTTATCTAGGGAGAGAGTTAAACAGTCAGAAGATCCCAATTGGAATAAAGTCAAAGAAACACCAGACCAATGGCTCCTCTCTGCAACGCTTTCTGGTCACCACTGTATCAGAAAGAGTTGGAAAGGCTCGGGTTCTTCAGTAAGTCAAACTGACAGGTTTATTTTTTCATCTATTTTAATCCCCAAAACCCCATCTCCACCCACAACTGGCTTCCTATCAACGTGTCACAAGATAGCTGGCCCTCACCAGAAAGTGGAGTACAGCCTTCCCTGTGGCTGAACATCTCTTCATATACCTGAAACTTACTGTAACTATCTCTGCTTGCCTATCACAGAGAGATCAAGGGGAAATAAGCCTTTTACAGTTTAGGGCTAGTTTGGCTCAGAGACAGTTCCTTCTTCACAGGGACTATTACCTGGAGTTTGGAAGTTAAGAGCCACCATCTGGGAGCCACAAAGCCAGAGGCGAAATGGGTCGTAGTTGGATGAGTCGACCCTCTGGCCTTTAGGATAGACACGTGTCAGTCCCTTCAGGTTGTACTTCAGCAGCTCCACTGGCTTTTGCTTCACAATGCTCTCTGCCTTGGTTTCCACAAAAGAACGGATTTCTTTGAAATCAGGATTGTCTACACAGGGGTGAGGAAGGAAAGTGGTTACCAAAGGAAGAAAGAAGTTGACATTTACAGTGCATTTTTACCAACACTTTGTTTTACTTTGTTTTGCTCTGTCCTTTAATGCAATAATTGGTGCCGTTTTCAGGCAGACGCAGCAAATTGGTTGAGAATCAAGTCTGAAAGTTAAAATTGCCTGCCTGCCACACGCTTTGCAGGAGGGCAGATAAGAGCCCATAGTCATGTCCTCATCTCATCATTGCTAATAATGTACTTCTGACCACTATAACACATATTTAAATGAGACATCTCTTCCTGGGTTTAAATGGGGAGAAGAAAGGGCGAACCAGGGTTAGCCAATGCCTCAAACAATGACTATAATTACAATGTCTTAACTGCAGTGACAGCTTATTAAAAACATTTGCAAAGAAACTTAAAGAAAAGGGCACATTTGCTGGCTTCTCCAGCAGCAATGACAAAAGACTGGAATAAAAAGTGCATATTTCAGTACCAGATTCCACACCTGCTCTCACACAGACCCCGGTTACATTAGGAAGCCATATACATTCCAACAGCCTGGCAAACGGGTTCTTACAGTGAAATCATGTAATGCACAGTAAAACCCACTTTGAGGGGTTTTACAAACAAATCACAAGTGTTCAGCCGGAGTTTTTATTTTTAGAAAAGTCAACTGACACATAAACAGTGAGCTTCCCCATGCAATGCACTTGCAGGAGGGTTAACCAGTTAGAAATTTGTGACAGGGTTTTTTGTGACAGATGAACAGCATCAAGTTCCCTAGTGAACAATTTCACTGAAAACTGCATGGGTGAGGCAGAACTCTGTTTTCCAGTAGGATAGATCTTATCTTCAGTTCTAAAACCTCAACTAACATCTGTAAAGACAGCAGAAAGAGTAAAATTCAGATGTAATATTAAAGACAATACCTAAATTGTCCTTGGTTTTGCTCGTTGGCTTGCAGTAGATTACCAGATCAGATAATTCAATAGCAATTAATTGATTCTTTTCCCAGTATTTCCTCCTGTTCTCCTGGAAAATATAACAAAGTTTTAGATTACAGATATGCTGAGTGTTCTGGTACAGTAGCTCCAGGGTGTACTCTAATGTGCATTCTTTGGTGCCCAGATTGGTATCTGATACTTTAGACACTTGCATGGATGTAAAGCACTTTCAGACCCAACTCAGAGAACAGGCTGTTACCAAGTGGTTTTGGGGTTTAGTTGGGGATGTGCTTTGGGGTATTTTTTATGGAGGAGAAAGGTTTTGTTTGGGGTTTTTTCAAGTCCTGCTCAGAATCCCGGTAACTTTCTTTTTTCCTTTTAATGTGGCTCTACTCAGCTTATTTTTAGTTATGTTCTTAACTCTATATCTCATAAAAATGCAAATGTATGCAGAAAAAATTGCAAAGGGTAGTGAAGGGTCTCTGTATTTATTTAAAATTCTGAGCAGAACTTAAGTCTTGCTAGTAACTCCCAAACAGCTAAATTCAATGAGCACCATTCCTGTAGTTTTCTACTTGTGCACCAAACCAATAATGTTCTGCATGGAAAATCATGTGCAATCTTGTTGACATCACCAGCACTAACCCATTATCTGCTTCCACATTATAAGCACCTGCTCTATGGAAGCTGAGCAACATTCCCTGCCAGCAGAGACTGAGAACTGCTGGAAGCAGCAAGACATGTCCCGAGTGGAGACATTTGGGCTGGAGGTTTTTCAGACAGAAGAAGCTACTACAGGATAAAACATGTCAGAAGAGTCCCATACTAAACAGTGATTTGGCACAAGAGATGATGAAGCAGCAGCTATTAGTAAGCCATCCTAAAGAATTCCCTCAACAGGACAAACATAAAGGGAATGAAAATCAGAACTAGGGAGGCATGGGTTTCCAGGGTTTTTCACTGAAACAGAGATTATGCATTGAAGTCCAAGAAAAGCAAAGAGGAACCTTGGGGAAAAGCTGTAAAAACCTCGTTGTACTCAGTGATCCACCACAGTTTCCCAGACGTTGCTTAACAGTAATCAGAGCTCCAAACAGCAAAAAGCCACTTCTACTCATCTCTAGATATAACCCTCTAGTGATAACCAAGCAGGAGGGCTGGCAAGGAACAACTAATCCTGGGAGCATGGCAAGGGTCAGTATTGAGCAGAGATACATGAAGCTTAGTTTTATTTCTTGTGTATAACAGAGACTGCCCAAACCCAAACGAATTTAGAAAAAAACCAGACCTGTATCACACTGCAGCACAGTGTTAACTCACCATGCCTTTTCCCTCCCCAAAATTCAGCCTGTTAACTGTACTGGCAACAAGGGCCTTTCCTCATCTTTCTCCCCTCCCCACGCAGCAGTCTATCATGTGAACTTTCCGGAGGCCGTGCTGCGAGGAAAGCCTCCCAGCTGACAAGATTGAATTTTGAAGCATCTTTGAACACAGAGTGTTTAATACTTCTCCAACTCTACAGAGAGAGAAAAAGCTGCCAAGCTCCTGAAGAGCCATTGTTGTACCATAAAAAACATTCAATTTAGAGACGCTTCTTCTAGGTCGTGTTCCTCTTTTCCTCATTTTGATTTCTAAATGAAAGCCTGGCACAGGAACCTTCTCTCTCCTCCCCCAACAATAGGTCAACAGCTCCTGTTGCATCTCCCCTTGCTGAATATTTGCAGCCCTCTGCTTGAGACATCAACTTGCCTGCTATAAATAGGATTAGGATGACCCCCAGAGCGTTACCTCTCCATGTGACAGATAAACAGCATGAGCCAACGTGATGCTGAAACACATTTTCCATCAGCCATATCACCCACTTAACAGTATAAAGTGAATAAAAGAGACAAAGAAAAGAGTATTGTTAAGCACAGCCACTGAAAGGACTTTTTGGTCACGTCAAAGACTTCTTAAATAGTAGAAAACACGACAGGGAGGTAAAGTAGAGCATCAGAACACGAAAAGCAAGTCATGAAAAATGTCTAAAGTGTTAGTAGAGGAACACAGAAGCTAAACTTTGGCAGAATACTTGAATTTGTAGGCAATATGTGGAAATACTACCATGAAAGAGCTGGGAAATCCAGAATGTGCCTATTAGTTACAAATAAATAAAGTATTAGCCAAACAATTCCCTATCAGTTCACTCACTGGGAAGCAGAGTTAGTAAAGAGGATTAAGGAGAGTTTAAGGAATGGCAGCTCAGATTTCACACATGCTCACCAGTGAATTCACAACTCTGAACAGAACAGTCTGCTATCTGAGTTTCTGCTGCTTAACACCAGGAGGAATCAGGGTGAGCAGATGTAACATGGTATCTACCTCGGCCTACTGAGCACCTTTATTGAGGTGCAGGGTGCAACACAGACAGCACTCTGCTGAAAAACTGATATAAATTCACATAAAATGCTCATTCCCACACCACTCCCCAAAGATTTTATGCTACAAGAGCCACAGCATGGACAGAATGTGCAGAAAGCAGCAACATGCTTGAGAATGAAGGACCACGTGTCAGCAACATTTAGCAGTATAGAGCAGCTAAAGACAAAAACTGCTGTAAATTCATAGTAGGACATCATAAAAACCAACAGTGAACAATTTTTTGTCAATACCTCTTCTGCAGTTTTCCAAGTGATTTCACGGATGCTTTGGTACCATTCAAAGAGCTCTTCTACTTTATCAGTTGCAAACTCAACACAAGGATCTTCTGGATTCTTGGGTTCCAGAATGAAGACAAAAGGCTTGTTGTGCTTCCCTTGTGGCATTTTCACTGTTAGGCAATAACAGCAGCAGGAAATTTAAGCTGAAATCCAACAGTTCTTTTTCTAAGCTGTCATTGCTGATTCATGGCAACAGTTACGAGTTATAAAGTCTCAATGTATGAACTGCATTGGCTAAATTAATACAAGTAGAGGGTTCAGGTTTTCAGTGGGGTTTGGTTTGGTAGTTTTTAAATCTTTCCTTCTAAACATAAAAGAGTCTACTTGACACAGAAAGCTCAGGAGAGCCCACGTGTGAGCATCAGAAAATACATACCAACATTGTACGTGTTGAGCACCAGAATGCCACGGCACAGAGAGCCTAGGGGGTTGTCCTCAATAATCTGAAAAACATGAGTTGATTCTCACCCTAAATATTCTCTTGAGTCGACATGCACAGGATATTAATAAATAATAAATATGCACCGTTAAATCTAACCTCAGTTTCACTAAAAGCATGCCCAATGTAAAGTTTAAAAGCCTGTTTTTAAAAGCCTGTTTCTGTATCAAAATCTTCTTGTTTTGATAAACACATGAGAATCTCTTCAGTGAGAGTAGTCAAAAGGGGGAGTGCAGCTTCTGACCTAACACAACTGCTCATTTTTCAAGTCTGCTTAAGGTTACAATGACCGGGAGGGAGGAAACCTAATACTTGTGTTTTCCTCCAAAGACTCCTGGAAAATCATTGGAAGTGCTTCAGAACAACAAAAGAATTCAGTGTTTTATTTTTAAAACTCAGAAATGTCAAAACTGATTATTGTGAAATTCTGTTTTCTTTTGGTGAAGAGCTCTTTGTCCAAGACACTGGACCATATTTTTTACATGCTTTTGACAAACACTGTAGGGTTAGTCGTGCATAAAAACTTAATAATGGAGAGTAAAATGGTTACTAAGACCTGTTTAGACACATAGCTTTTTTATTTGCAAATAGTAAGACAGTAATTATATAGGAAAATTAGTTAAAAGTTTCAGGCATGTTATGGTTTAGCCAAACTATCTGAAAAATCTAAGTGGTATGATTTTTTTTAACCAGAGATCATCATAATCTCCTAAAACCTCACCAAATCAGCCATCTCCTTAAATAGTTTTCTGTGAGGGACATCTTAACAAAAATATTCAGCAGCAGAGAACAATGAAGAATGCATTCATCTCTCTGTTCTCTCAAACACAGCAGAGTTGTGAGTCTATAAACCAGAGTTCCACTGACTGGAGGTAACCAAGGAAATGTAGTGGACAATCCATAACCCTCACCTGACTCTCAAGATCAGCAGAGTTATCAGATGACATGTCTTCAACATAATTAGATGGAAAATAATGTTGAATTTTTTCTCCATAATCCCCCTTCCACCTGAATTTAAACAGAAAAGTAACAAGAGAGAGAAAAAATTAGTTAGGGAGCTTCAATAGGCCATTAACAAAGCAATAATCCCCAAGAAATTGGTCATTAATACCCCATGCTAGTTTGTCTAGCTGGCTATCACCAAAATATAAATGATGAAGTAGCTAAAAGCCCTAACAAAGTGATCATTAACTGTAGTAACAGATGATTTCAGAGGGATTATAGTTACTGTAAACTGCAATTAATGACTTCAGAGGCCTTTTCCCCCTCCAGTACTAAAAATACTATTATGTTGTTGATTACCCTGTAGAAACTACAGGGAAACATTAGATTCCCAAGCTTTCCAAGCAATTTACAAGCCAGCTAGAAAAGAAAACCTGTTATGAAAGGAGACTGTACAGAGAACTAAAAAAAGGTGGGTTTGATTCCTCAGAAGTGCTTAGCAGAGCAAGGACAGAAACAGAGCAGCAATTACAGTGGTAATGGGTGAGTGACTTCCCCGAATACACAAATGTTTGGGAAGGATGAAGGTAGCAAAGGAAAAATACTGGATACACTGGGCAAAGGAGGTTCTGCAGGCTGAGGTTATTGCTGTGGGATAGAAAAATGGAAAAGACACGAAAGGAGACTTGAGGATGAGGGAGTTTTGTGATTTTTTTTTTTAATACACTGGCATTAAGATTTGTAAGGCCACAGTTAATAAGCAGCAATTAGGCAACTGGCAGTTTTTTAAAACTACTACTCAAGGTTCTTTTTTTTCCTCCATCTAGTAAGTTGCCAGAAGTTCTCCCATGAGGAACCTTTGTCCTTACCAGCCTCCAGTTTCCTTTGTGACATTATGAATTAAAGCTCCTCGAGAGAAGCTCAGTTCATCACTCCTTTTGGCTCTGTAGTCATACAAGGCTTTCACTGTTCTCTGAGGCTTTAAGAGAAACAGAGCAAAGGGGTCATCTAGGGGGACAGGTCATAAAATAATCAATAATCCAATCTTAAAATAAAATAAAAAAAAAAAAGGAGGATTGGATTATTTTTTTTTATTGTGATGAAGCTTAGAAAACAAAATACAGAAGTTCCAGAGTGACATCTATTGGTGGAAGCAAGTGATGCTACTTTGTTAATCTTCAAGTATCAGCTTAGGAAAAAAAAAGAAGAAAAAAAACCCCCAAAAATCTTTCTTTTATGGGTGCTGAAACATAATTATGGTAGAATACAAATAAAATAAGAAAATAAAATAAGAAATCCCATACAGGGAAATATCAATCCTCTATTTTTAACCCATGTATTCATAAGCATTTGGAGTTTGTAGGCTTAGATGCCTGCAAAACCTTCACTTCAAAACCACATCAGCTATCCTGCTGGTCACATTTCCTTTAGGAAGACATGCGGTTTTAGCAGGATGAGCAATTCCCTTATCTTGGAGTTTGCTCCTACTACCCAAATTCTTCAGCAGCAGTGCAAATTCACTGGCCAAAAAGACTAAAAAGATTTACACTCCCAAAATTTACAAGCAGGTGGTTTTCATGAGAATTTACAAGTAGGCAGGCCCTAGAAGGAATTACAGACAAGTAATGTTTGCTGGGCCCCTTGTTTTTAAAACAGTATTTATATCCTAAAAGAAGACAAACTTTAATAACTCATTAATAAACCATTTTCACATAGAAAGCATGTGAATACTCTCCATCTATTTGTGGATTCAGGCCATGTTTGATGATGAAAATGCAGTGATTTTCTACACACAAGTAAAAGTTTGTAGAGACACCCACAGACACAGAAATGGGGTTTATTTGTTGCACTTTCTTTCCACAAAGATGTGGCCTTCTCAAATTGAATCTTCTCACAGGTATTTAATTTGGGGACACACTTGCATAAGCCAAATCAAATTGTCTCCACAGTCAATAGCAAAATGTGTCCAAATTCCCAGTGTGAATGAATCGGTGCAGGATTCGCACGCAAGAAAATGTGTGGGCACAGATTTTAAAAAGAGACTAAAAAAAAAAAAAAAAAATCACACCCTTTAAATTTCTGCTGTCCAGATCAAGCAGCCTGATGCTTTCAATTCTCCTTTTCATCACTGCTAACAGGAAACAAACAAGTCTCATAATTTTCAGAAGTCTATAGTAAGTGTGAATAACTTTCTTTAAGCATACCACTGTGGGGGTGATTTCACTAGGTTCCACGTACATCTTGACATCATAGAGGGAATTAATATCTTTTTCCTAAAAACAAGAAGGGGAAAAAAATTGAAGAAGTTTCAGAAATCAAAAATTTTATAAAAGTGCTTAATGTTAATAGAACATTCATTGCTGAAACCACCTTTTTGACAACACACAGGCAAACAGAAGAGGAGGGCAGCCAGACATGTATGTTTTGCTTCTTTTTATAGTTGAACATCCCTGAACATGAGTTTGTTATTTAATCTGTCTGTGCCTCAGTTTAATGAACAGTAAAACCCAATGAAATAGCAGTACCTCACAAAGGTATCTCTTAATCAGACTAATACCGTTTTGGTTGTGAGTAGCCTTTTATGTAAAATCAAGAAAGAAATGCCTACACCATGATTTCTCTGTTACAGTACTCTAGTACTAGTATTGTTTTCACTATCAGATAAAAATTTTAAAACAATATACACAGTCATTTTTTCATTTAATTCTGTCCTTGTGATTCCATTTGGACCTGGTCCTGAGACAGAGAAACCTCTGCTATAGGCAACATTATAAAAAATCCTGAGGTCTAAAATCTTTTTAGTCCCTTTAAGTCTCCCCCGAGGAAACAAAATCCCCAGGTTTTGGTTTCCTCAAACATGCCAGATGCATTTTTCCTACAGACATATATCTGAAAAGAGAAGACAGCACCTCAGGTTTTCCAAAAGCCTCAGCAAAGCTCTCTCATAATGAAACACATCCATCCAGAGAGGAGACCTGTATCCTCAGCTAACTGTCCAGGCTCCTAGTTTAGTCAATGGATGGATCTCTCGGGGAGACTTTGCGAGAGAAGTCAATACAACCATCTCAATTCCACAGAAAACAACCTGCTTGCCCTGTCCCAGAGCTGATCTACCTCATCCAGGCTGAGCCCCACCCCAGCCCCTGGCACCAGCCCCCCGTACCGTGCAGTAGCGCTCCAGCAGCTCCTCCGTCACCGGGTACCGCAGCTTCATCTTCCTGTACAGCCGGTGCTTCTCATAGTATGTCACCAGCTCCACCAGGCTCTCAAAATAGGCTGAGGTTCCCAGCACAAAGTGACGACCCTCCTGCTGAATTCGGAAGTGCTTCACCTTCCCCTCCGCCCTGGGGGACAAGGGCAGGTGCTGTGAAAGGTGTGGGTGCCGTGCACTGGACCAAACCTGCCTCGTGCATCTGAACCACCTGAAATGATTTCTCCCCCTACCAAAGCCTCTTTCATTCAAATCCAGTGACAGTTGCCCGATTAAATTCACACAAAAAAACCCACATTCTCTCTTTTCTACAACATAGAACAAATCCATGGTTTTGCTTAGATTAAATTTCTGTACTTTTTTCCCCTACAGGGAGGTATTTTGTCACCTTCATACTAACACCAATGTCTCTGATCAGACTGAGAGTCCCTCTGGAATCTGCTGCTGCTGTCCCTAATCACCAGACACACTCCCCTCAAAATGAGTAGCTGTCTCTTCCTTATAATCATCTTGATAACTACACAAATCAATTCTGACAGAAAAAAATCTCTTGTGCTTGAACACAAGGTTTGTGGTTGCACTGATAACAGCAAAACAATCCACTGACAACCATTCCACCTAGAGAAGATGGTTTGTGTTTGCATGGGTAAGAGTAAAACCATCTTCTGACAACCATCCCACCCACAAAAAACCCTTTTCAAGCTGCTGAAGTTTTGGTACTTCTTGTTTTCCCCACTGTGAAATGTTTTTATTGAGATGCTGCAGCTCCAGTTACTTCAATATCCACCTTGGTAACAGCAGAAAGCTTCAACCTAAAGTACACAGGAGACTGGGAAATTCTGGACATCTTCCACACACAACAAGGTATTAAAATGAGCAACTTTGTATGTTGCTAAATTATGCATTTTCAGAGAAATGCAATTTGATCTGAAGGCACGATGGAGGACACCACAGTTCTATACATTTTATTAAAGTATTTCCAAGAGTCACAGTTTCAAAACTATTTTCCTTGGTGAGAAAAGCCAACAATTTCACTCAGACATTTCTTTTCAGTTATATGACAAGTCAGGGTTCCTAGGGGATAAGGACATAAAATCACTGATGAACCTGCATCAAAGGAAACTTCAAAATAACACCATCTAGCAAGGGGTGTCAAAGAAGTGAAGAAGGGCTATGCACAGTTCTGTATGGGAAGAAAGGGACAGCTGGTGCTCAAATTGCCTTTCTAAAAGCATAAAAGTTTATGTCAGTCACAAATAAATTTTTGTACACATTCCCATTCTTGGATCTGCTGCACAAATCAATTACTCAAATGCTAATTACTCAAACTTTGAAAGCAAGAATACCATGACTCTAAAAAGACCGTTATTTTTAAAATAAAAAAACCCTGAACATTGTTGGGCAACTAGGTGAGGCCTATCTGTCCTTTTCTTACCTGAAAGTCATGGCAAACGAGTCAGGTTCATCCCTCTTCCTAATCAGAAAGGCTCCATCTCGAGGAATCCTCATGAGCATGTCTTCTGCCTCGCCCCGACTCAAGTTGCTGTAGTACCAACTACAACAGATAACCACCAAAATGGACAAGGCATTACAAGGCTTGTCAAATGTCAGTCAGGGAGAATAACAGACAGCCTTATTAACAAGAGAGTTTCAGACATTGTAAGAAAAATTATGCGTTAGATTTTCCCCATCTTGCCACCTGTGACAGCAGTTTATTGCAAAACATTGGAACATGGAAGCTTGTTTTGGAAGAAAGCAAAGAATATACCAGTACACCTTCTCTGTCTCAAATCATAAAACATAAATCTGCATTTCTTCCTGAAACAAAGGCACTGGATCCTGCTTTTAGTCTGCCATTCCATTGTCAGGAGCTTATTCAGTTTTGACTCAGAAGATTTAAGGTAAAGCCCAAACACAGACAAAAGAGAGACACCAGGCATTTGAATTCTTTTCTTTAGTGCTTGATTTTATCTTCTCTGTAGGGATGGACCTATCTTGACTCTAACATGCCTTCAGTGAAGCTGTGGCCACTTATTCAGAAAGGCAGGAAAGTCTAACCCTTAAACTCTACCTTCCCCTCTCACTGACTTCCAAAGTCACCTATGGGTACTCATTGACTCCCAAATCCCAGAAGGGCGAAAGAAAAGTTTAATCACAGATCAGTATTTTAAAAGCAAAAGAGATTTACTTTTCTCACTGTAAAAGAAACCCAGCAGAGCAAAGGGCAGTGATTACACAGTGTTCTGTCAGCAAACAAGGGCAAGCTCTGCCCAGGATCTGCGACAGGCAAACACCAGCTGGAAACAAACACCGAGCTGTACCAGTTCCTACCACAGGGGGTGAAGTCAGCCTAACCAGCTCTGACAGGGGTGAGGTGGAGGGCACGATTAGGAAAACGTAACTGTTTGGGCTCACTGCCCCAGTAACAGTTTCCAGATGGCACAGACCATGACCACTTAGTTGCCAAACCACAGCCAACTACTAAATATCTAATCCAACCCACTGGGTGTTGTAAAACACTGAGCAGACAAAGAAGGAACTGGCACACTTCCACAGCATTACAGTTCTCCCTGATTTTCCTACTTGCTGCTAGTAAATTGCTTTCCCAGGGACTGCTCTTTGTTATACCAGGTGCTCACAGGGTCAGCTGGCGTTACTGGGAATCACTCAGAGATGCTTATTCCTCCAACTTCCAGGGACAAGCAATATTTAATTTAAAGTGTGCTCCTGAATCCAGGGAATTTTCTACGCAAAAATCCACGGCCCTCTAAAAACAAGGCAGAGGACACTGAGTGTGCTTGCCTTGTGCTGTACATACTCTTTGTTCTCGTGAGGGCTGGGATTGGGCACAGCATCAGTCAGGCGCAGCTCAAACTCGGCACAGCGCAGATGGGCCTCCTTGTAGTGTTGGATGAGATCGTAGATGCTGTCGAAGGTGAGGTTGTCTGTCAGGTAGTACTTCACAGTGTCCCCATCGCTCGTGGAACGGATCCGGCAGTGCTGGACTCTCCCCGACCTCCTGAAGAAGAGAAAGGGGGGCATAAGAAAAAATATAGGGTTTATAACAGATTTTCTTCTTTTGAAGCCCTTCCCCACCCATTCTTGGTCAATTAGTTGGTGAGTTGGTGAAGAGGCACAAATCTTGTGTCATCTCGTAAAACAATCAAAAAAAAAAAACCCCAACAAAAATGCTGACAAGGGAGACTGCAGGACCAAAATAATAATTTGCAAGTGACAATTGTTTAAATTCTGTCATAAACTTATTCTGCAAAATTTGCTCTGACAGCTCTCTGAGTCAGAAATCCATCTGACACTATTCCTCAGAATGTCCCAATCAGAAGAAAAAAAAAAAAAAAACAAACCCCAGACTATGAAAACAACCAACCAACCAAAAAACCAACTTCAAAATTTTTTATTATTTTCCCTCTAGTGGATCCTTACACTGAAAAGATCAATCTCTGATAACAAAGGTACACTCATGAGACTACCTTTTCAGTGTAGAAACCAGCAATTTATCCCTGAATAAAAGATCTAATTTTGGCCCACTCATTGAGGAAATAAGAAATCCTATATCCTGCCAAAACATGAAAAAAGTTGGGGGATGAGGGAAGAATTAAGCCAGTCAGTCCTCTCTTGATAACTCTAATGCTTCAAATAAATTCTACTCTGCCAAATGTCACACTCAAGCTTAATTTAGAAAGTAGTCTTTCACAATCCCATCCATAACATTTGAGTATTATTCCTATTTCTTCTCAACTATAAATGCATATTTGGAAAATAGACACATTTTTGTGCAATGCCATAAAACAAACAATCACCGTACCAGAAAGACAAGGTGTAATCATTAGGGAAAGCTTCACTTTCCCTAACTAGGAATGTCCCATCCTTGCCACCCATTTCAGCACAATATTCCTGGAGCAGTTTCTCAGCAGTTGTTCTCCCCCCTTTCATTTTCCCATGGAACCATTTCTCTTTCAAGTGCAGTTCAGTACGTTTCACCTCCTAGACCAGAAAATAAGAATTTTTATAATGCACTTCTAATTTGATGATTTTGAAACCAAGTACTTGCTCTTGACAAAACAATCTCCTATTTTGGGATTTCAGCTGTTCCTGGGCCTGAGCTCTCCAGCCAATCACCTTTATAGTCACCCTGTTTTACCAAGCACCACCTGCCCAACTGGGACAAACAGTTTGCAAAAGGGAATTAAGTAACATGCCCCTGTAAGAGGTGTGCTGTGTTAGTAACAAAACAAGCATTAGTTCATGTTGTTTAGATTGACAATAGCAACAGTACTCCAAAGACTTTGTCAATGTACACGTCATCATTAGCATATAAAAACCAAGATTATATTTCACTGTCTTTGCACTCATCTTTGCAAGCCCTCAATTTACCAAGGGAAAAAGTTATTCTGTTAGAAATAGGGTTAACTGGAGTTAACCTTGGTAAAGAGCCTTTTATAAATGTTTTATCTCCAGACTTGTTATCTGGCATGGCTCCTCTGCAATTTCTACTTTGGGATAAAAAATATGCATGTGTAGACACTGAAGCAATCTGAGAGAACAAAAAGAGCATGCTTAAACAATAAAACACAGCCATCACCTTTGACGAATCTTCATCAGCATTCTGTTCTATATCATCACTGAATGAAAGCTTTTCATCAGCAATAGCACAGTAGTGCCGGGTCCATTTCTGAAAGTGTGGAGACATGGAAACCATTAACAAGAAAGAGGGAAACCACAATCTCAAAACAAGGTGCAACAATAAACAAAATACCTTCTGCCCCTCATCCACACCTGTTCCACTGACAATATTACTTACACAAATATTAAGAAAATTCATGCAAATCTCCAGTATTCCAGAACTGAGTAACAAACTACCAAATGTCAGAAATAATACCTGTTCTATTGTGTCCCACATGTAAAGTTCTCCTTGCTGCTTCTTTTCTTCTTTCTTGTCTTCCAAGTTCACATCAATGTCTCCCTTTGGCCCCAGTTTTTTGTGCTGGAAAAGAGAAAAAAAACCCCACCGCATTCATACACTTGCAGAGAATCACACATAAAATTGGTCTTAATGTTTCAGCACACTCGGTGGTACTGGAAGTAATTGCACAGCCACCTTCTGTCATTACCATAACAGCAGCTGTTCCACAAGGAACACCAAGGAACTTCTTTCTTTAAAATTTAGATCTCATACTAAAGGTTAAGAAACCAGTAGAGGTATCACTCAAGCAATAAAGAAACAACTAGTTTGATAAGATCTCACCGTTCTTTAGAGAACAGAAAACATGAAGTGACACGTACCAAGAAATAAGGATGAAACAAGAATCCTTCTGCAGAGAGCAGGACATAAGAACAACAAAAAAAATGAAAACAAAATGAAAAGTCAAGGAATTAAAATGAATGGGGATTTCACTCTTTTACAAGTAAAATGAGCACAAGGGAAATCTGATATGAAAAAAGGGGCCAAGCTCTACTTTCTTGAGAGTTCTCACAAAAAACGGCATCTCAAGGGGCCACAGGTAATATCAATTACTTAACTGCAGTTAATGATGGGATTAATTGTCTCACATCTAGTTCTTAACCACATTCAGTTCTGCACAGCCTGCTGCTGGCAGATTTCAATTTGACAGGCTTATCTGTAAAATCTCACAGGCCTGTAAAGTAGGAGTTGCCTCTGACTATTTACTGACAATATTTTCCAAACAAAAGCCAAACAACATGACCAGCTCACTGGCAGGTGCTAATCTATTTAAAGACTCTTCAATGTTCTTTTAGACAGCACTGAGTGTTATGGATGTTCTCCTGTGCACACTCATAGGAGTTTGCAGTTCCCTTTAAATCAGATCTGTCATGTTATTAATCATGTGCCTGGGCAAGTCCCCTCTGTGCTCTGCAAGGTAACAACAAACAGTCTGGAGACAACAAAAAAAAAAACCCAAAAACTTTAGCACAGAACTTTTGCACCTTATAACGGGGTGCTACCTATTTCCAGACTTACATAAGCTGGATGCTTATACCTTTTTACCCTTATTTCTTCTGTTCAGAAGTTTAATACATAAGATGCAGTACTGTTAGAGAGCCAGAAAATAAGCACGAACAGAAGTGATTATTGTTTTACTAAAGAAATCATGAGCAGCCCTCAGATTCTTCAACTAGTATTGCCTTTCAAGAAGTTCTACTGCAGTTTCAGTCTGAGAAATAGTATTTCTGGCTTCTGCTCCTGTTTTCCTATTTTATCTCCCAGCACACAAAGCAAGCCTACCTTGATGATGATTTTCTCTTTCAGTTGGGTTGGTGATGGGAGCTGATCTGCACTGGCTTCAACAGGTTTCACTAAAAGCTGGTCCCCAAACACCTCCTTGAACACTTTGGCCATGTGTCGCTGCTGCTCCACACTACAGTGCTCCTCAATTGACAGGATGACTGGGTATCTTTGATGGAGAAAAACAAGGTGAATGAAGACAACTTCTTATTGCTACAGCTGGCAAGGCCAAGAAAACACCCTCCCTCACCCCAAAGATGAAACAAAATACCTGAAGCAAACAAGACAACAAAAGGAAGAGACAGACAAATAGTAAAAGATGTGCAATCACAGGTCAGAAGGGACCTGTGGAACCATCTAGCCCAAACCCCTTCTTTGGGAAGACCCACATTTGGCAATAATGAAGATTACTGGAATGTCATTATTCTCATGTTACTTTTTGCTCCAGAGAAAATAAGTTCCGAAAGGGCTACGAAAAAATGCTGAAGGAAAATCAAACAAAGCTTACTCAGATGTAACAAAGGCATGATCTTTGATTGCCTGTACTACGTCATCAAACTTGATCTTTGTTGTCCGTGTCCATCCATGGTAAATGATGGGTTTCCCATCAGGACCATCCCAGCAATCCACTAGGAAAGAGGTGGAAAAAGGAAAAGACCAAACAATTCCTTTAATCAGTCTAGTACAAAGAATACACCCAAAACTTCAGTGTTCTACACACTTTACTGTTCTAATAAAATATTCCATTATATGAGTTTATATCTCTCACAGAGGAAACTGAGCTCATTTAAGTACGAGCAAGACAAATACGATACAATATAAAATCTTCCCAAAGTATTATTATGTGGGAATCTGGAATAAGAGATTCTGGCAACTATGTGTCAGTCTACTAAGTTACAATAATTTTCCAAGGATAAATACAATTTCAACAAGTGGCAAGTTGAGAGCTTATGTCTTCTGTTGATTTTAACCCTGAAACTCTACTTTGAGATAAATTTTGCATCAGCCAAATTGAAGAGGCAATAGCACCCAGTTTTATGAAGTAACTGGTGAAAAAACAGGAAATCAAGTTAAACTTTTCAATAACAAACACAAGTACACAGATAAGATTCATTCACAATTGATGGAAAACAAATGCACAAAAGACATCAACTGATTTACAAGCAAGTTAAACAGGATGACAAATGGCACCAAATCACAACAATCTCTGTGTCTTAGGCTTGTCTGTATCACAGTAAAGGCAAATAAACTGTGTCTCTATGCTACACAAGTACTGCAGTCAAAATCCTAAGCTTTCACATAGATTCAAGATTGAATTTTTGGTAGACAGTGAGAGGAGATTTAGGGAGATTTTCTGAAAACTGCAAAGGAACAAGAATCAGAGGAAGTGAATGGGGCAATAGTGAGACATAAGAAAAACAATTTAGGGAATCAGAGTTCTTTATATGACTAACTTCAAATTCAGAAAACAAACTAGTTCTTGATTTCAGTTCTTTTTTCTTTCTTGGTAAACAAGGGAAACTACTTGTACAGACAGCATGTTACAAACTACTCCACAAGCTCTTTACTCACACTCAATACATCGACATCCCATCCTAAGGCACCTGATGTAGGCTTCCGTGGAGGATTCACTTCGAAGCTGGTCCCCTGTCAGGTATCTAAGGAGTGAAAGGAAATAGCCAAAAACAGGGAGTTAATTTCAGCCAGTTGTCACTCACTCACTGGGTTTTTTGTCTCCTGTAACAGAGAATGTATGTTGATTTTTTTTTTCAAATTTTTTTTTATATTGTGATGGAAGAACCATACTCTCCTGAACCTGATGCTATCAGATTTTTGAGTGGATTGAATTCTAGGAGGTTAAAGCCTCAATCTAAACATCAACCAGCTCTAACTGACATGCTTCTAGAGAGCAAATCACGAGCTTTGAATCACACCTAAACTGCATCATGCTCAGACGTGATCATGTTGGAGGGATGTGGAGGGTATGCAGTGATACCACACCTCACACTTCAAAATACCCCTGTAAGCTATATCCATATCCACTTCACTGCATTCCCTGCAATGCTTTATTTGGTCATCTCTCCTCCCTCTCTTTACATCTGCCTTTTTTTTTTTTTTTTGATTATTCATTTTTGCTAGATGAGCAAATCCGTTTCATTTGAAGACAGTTCAAACTCATCATCACATCCCTTGTACAACTAATGCTGACACGAGCTCAGCAAGGCTGTTGGTGTTTGGAAAAAAAGGGGAAGCTCCTTGAGTAACTTAAATTTCTGAAGGCAGAGAGGCTGGAACAGTTTCAACTCAATGCTTTTTCATTTTCGTAACAGGATTCAGGGTTTGGGTTTTCTGGCAGCTGAGCTAGGTTATATCTCAAAACCTCAAAGATCTTCTGAGAAGGGGAAAAAGGAGTCCCACAAACTCTATTTACCACGTTTATATCACACTTTAGGAAGGTTTCACACATCCACACAGTACATTTCTGGCATAATTTGCTGTCTCCTAACAGGTGTTAGGCTTGCTTGAACAGGGAGAGACAACGGGACTCGTGGTAACTCACGTGTTATGAGAGGAAGAAATCCAGTAGTGGGACAAAGGATTATTCATATCCTGCACATCTATCGAATCATATTTCTCATCCCAAATACTGTTTTCTTTTGCAAAAAGGTAAGCAAGGAACTACAATACAAAGAGAGAGAATTTAAATGTTTATACCATAAAAGACTGAAAGAAGGCAATCTAGAGGACCTGCCATCCAATGGGAATAGTGTGAAAGAAAAGAAGTCCATGAGAAGTATTACAAAGTCCCATTCTCTCACCTCATCAACAAAGAGGAAAGGTTCAGCAGTTTCCCTCATAGTGTCGTCAATAAACTTTGTCATTCGTTCTCGGACTTTACTGAGATCTTGTGCCCAAGATTCCTTCAGATAATAACAATGCAGTAGAAAAGAGACATTAGAAGTGGTGTTATTCAATATAAAAATCAAACAAGGAACAGAGAGACCTACAAACATGATCTACTTCTTTCTCATCTGCCTTGTTTACTGCCAATATATTTTATTGTACCTACATATCTTAAGGGTTTCCCTTATGAGGTCAAAGGCAGGGAAAGTAAGATCTCCATCTAAGTGCATTTATGGACTGAAGGTGCAGAAGATATGCACTCCTTAAGTGCACATATGCATTGACACACAGAAAAAAGCTGGCTTCCTTGGACATGGCTTCACTAAAATCTCTCTCATTTCTAAGTGCAATCTGAATGTCCTTTGAACACAGTGCAATTGAGAGAAAAAGAAAGTAGCAAGCTTAGACAGAAAGTGCAAGCCTCACTTTTCAACCACACTCGCAAACCTGGAGCTCAGCAGTGCTGAGCGAATCTCACACAGTATTTTCCCATGGACTCTGTGCTAAAAAAACACATGAAGACAGTTCCAATCCCTGCCTCCATCCTTAATGCAGGCAGGCAGCTTTGTGAGAGCTGCTAAAATGGGGCCATGGTCAAGGCATTACCACGATGCACCTCTGCTGACAGCTGTAACCAGGCCAGGCAACCATCTCTGACACACCCCCAGCATTTATTTCTAACCTTGTCTGTTTATCTACATGACTAAGTGGAGACCTGTTAAAACTTTATTTACTTTGTCCTCCTCCTTGTCCTCTGGTGCCCCTTCAGAGGCTTTACATAGATGAAAAATAATAGTTCTTGTGAACTTCAGTGGCAACAAATGAGAAATCTTTCCAAGGCCCACTATTACAGAGAAATCAATCATATTCTAGGACACATCACATTTCTTTTTAATGAGTCCAGAATTCTGTGAGGCAACCTCAAGAAAAAGAACTCAGTATTTCTGCAACCTTCCCACCTGCTGCTCGTGTAGCAGGAATCTCTGAAAGTCATGGAGGTGAACTGCTGAAGCATCTGGACGGTCAGTGTTTCTTTAAAAAAAGAAAACGAAAGTGAGGCTAAAGAAATAAGAGATCAAGTGTGTTCAGATATTACAGCAGAAGGTGATCTGGATTTGTGTCTTGGATTTACAGTATGAAGGTGGTGCCACCACCAAGAAACTTTTTATAACTTCAATGGAATTTAGAGTAGACCTGTAGTACTGTATTATCCAGTTACTGCACTTTGATCCTCCTGGACTCCTGAATGTATTTTAATAGTAATTCATTGGAAAAGTAAAAATTTGTGCTCATTGCTCTGTAGCAAATGAGCAGCATTCACTTGATGGGGGTGTTGGTAAGTTCAGCTGAGGCAAATGGGGACACTGTTCTTTTAAAATATCACAGAGCCACACTCCCACAAATAACTCCTTCTGTGGAATGTTTAGATGATCCACTGTGAGAGAGCAAAACCTTTTGAAAAAGGAGGTACCAAGCTGCACCAAGGCAAAGTGGTATAACTGATTTCCCTTTTGTAGGCCATCAGTGCAGCAGCATGTGGTACCAGTAAGATAATTATAACCTCCCCACCCTTGATAAATCTGTGATTTTAAGTAGTTCCACAAAGTTCAATTCATATGACTTAACCCAGGGCTAAGGAAATACTTGGTACACTGAGAGAAAACTTAAGTTACTTCCTTAATCTAAGTGTAATATTGAAAACCAGGATAAACTGGTTTTTCACTTACTAAAGCATCAGAACAACAATTAAAAAACAGTGATGTAATTAAAAAGCAATCCTGCAGCACTACAACCATATGGAAATGTGGAAGAATAATACAAATGAAGAGTCTCACCCAAGAATGAACACAGAGGAATCCTTTTTGAATTCATCAAGAATCTTAAAACAAACAAACAAAAAACAAAACAAAACAAACACAAAATGAGAAAAATATAAATAATAAAAGAATATGCAACTTTCTATCTAAGTCCATCTAATAATGTCCATTGGTTTAGGAAGGGGAAATAAATTCCCGTCTACTCTAGAAAAGTTGCATACAAGTTGGCAAGACACATTTTTAATTGAATGCATGAGAAAAAACACACTGCCAAGGCTGGCAACTGCACTTCAGGCCTTTCATTGTGAACACACACAATTCTCAGGCAGAACACTAGCTTTGATAAGGCACCTCATACACACAGTCAAATTTTTGGGGAGCTTTCATTGTTTCATATCCCAGAAAAAATGGAATTAAGTATCATCCATCTCATTTATTCATGTGAATATAAAACCTAAATTGCTTCCAGATTGGCACAGCACCGTTACAGACTGCAAGAAACTTATCAACTGATCCAAAGCACTTGTTAAGCAAACTGAGAAGTTTTCTTTGAAATGATTCACCAAGGGGCAATAACAAGAGCTTAAGGAAGTCAGAGAGTCTCCTTGCTGGGTATTTTACTCTTCAGCTTTCTGCTTAAGCTAATTAACAAGACTTTCGTGACCAAAACTAAAACCCCGTCAGTAAATTTAGGTTCTTTATCACTTCACCGTGATTTCAGCGTCACTTTTAAACAGCACAAGCCCCACTGCCACAAAAACAGCACTAACTTCAACTATCAAAGCTTCTATTTTCAGTCTATGCAAGCTGAATTGACAATAAGCACACAGTCAAAGACAGTCATGCAAGTAATTTCTAATTATGTGCTTTCACACAGTTTAAAAGGGTTCCTATCTTTCAGAGTCACTAAATGTGTGCAGTTTACACCAGCCTCATGAATCTGTACATGCATGGAAACAGCAGTTAGGCAGTTGCCTACTTAAATTAGCTAAAATGTAACTCCTCTGCATCTATTCCTTGCAAGGACTGTCTGATATGTGTCCTGTGACGGACTCACCGCTGGGAATCTGGGACATGGAATTGCCTCTATCAATAAAAAGATCAGCCAAGCTTAATGAAAAGGCATTGTACATCCTGAACAAACTCACAAGAAGATTTCTTCCTAAAAAACCCCATTCTATCCGTGCGTATCTCTACTACCAACACACAAGGAGCAACATGAATGACTTATTCATCTTCTTATGCCAACTGTTGATGGTGACTGCTATCTACACATCAAGTACAGTAATACACCCTTCTTCTGGTACATGAATGAGGGGAAAAGAAAATAAGTAACAAAGAGAAACAAAAAGAGAATCAGCTCTCACCCTCTATTCTGATCAAGCAGTTGAATGTCATGAAGATTATTTATGAAAAAGCTTACCGATTTCTGTTGTTCAAACATGATTTTCTTGTAGAACAAATGAAATTGTTCAAAAGTAAGCTCTTCCTTTTGAGCACCTATTTCCTACAACGAATGGAAAGAAGCACACAGTGAATTTAGAATTTCCTGAACTGCACTTGCACAGTGAACAAGTTACTCTTTCTCCAGTTGCCACCCTCTCACACATTCTGATCTACTCCAACTTCATTTGTTTTGACTGCTTTGGATTTTTCAATTTATTTGTTTTTTTAATAATGTAAACAATAGATGTTGCCTTATGACATAGTGCTCCTAGAACCCATCTTTGGCCTTACATTTTGCACTCTGACTCCATTCCCATTACTGAGATAAAAAGTGCCTCATTTATCCATGGCTGGCCAGAGCAGCAGAAGCAAGAATGTATGCTTTAAGGGTGGAAAGTTGGAAAGCAGGAAGAGGTGGGGATATTTAAAATTCCTGTAAGAATGGAAACAACCTTCAGAAGTTATTAAAATTGGCATAAGTTTGAGCAAAGAGGTTATCACTTGATCATATTGCAAAAAAAAAAGAAGTCTTTATCTTATATATGAATTTTATCTTAAAGATAAAATAATTTCCTAGGCACTTGCACTGTACTGAAGCTCAAAATCCAGTGTTTGCACTGGTCAATCATACAGTGAAAAGAATAAACATTTATATACTATTTTCTTAGAGCCTTAGCTATAGGCAAAGCCAAGCTGAGAAATTAATCAATATCATTTATTTAACTGTACGTGGTAAGAATCAAAAATATAGACAGTGCCCTAAAAATAAATATCAACACCTATCAGCTAATTCCAAGTAGACTTAAGTAACCAAGTAATTACCGCAAATTTATCCTTCAAGAACTTCATGCTGCTCACTTTGAAGTTCACTTGGGGGAGGACAGTTTTCAGCTCTCTAAGACTGATACTGGGGAGAAAAAAAAAAGAAGGAAAAATAAAGATAGTAAACCCACCACAGTTCTGTTGTATCTAGTTGTATCAGCTCCTCATCTATTTTCTAACACAAAAATGTGACTATTGAAATGTTTTGGGTTGGGCTCATCTCACGTACCTGTAAAGTTCTATAAACATGACACCTACATGGAAGCAAGCTAGACACAGAGAAACAGGCACTTCAGTTCATGTGAACATCCATATTAGGATGAAAAGAACCATGTTGAAGAGACACCTATTTGTCTCCATCAACAATTAATCAGATCTAGACGATCAGCTCAAATGTAGAGGTTTATATACAGTCAGATGAGCTGCAGCCTTTCTTCCACTGTTCCAGTCCCACTGAAACTGGATTATAGACACAGAAAACATCCCACAAAGGATATACCAAACAGAGTAGAAAGAGAAAATGAAAAGCTTCAGTTTTCTGTACTATTTCCTATACTATTATAACCCTTTTCTACAGCTGTTATTCACTTAGATGGTAATGCTGATTTGCAGAGCAAGGCTCTTCCCTTCTGCAACATCCGAACATGACCTCATAGTCCCTTCCCAACCAAGTTTTCCCAGAAAGAATTGCCTTCCAGTTTCATTTACACAGTCCTCTGACTCTTTTTACAGAGCTTCAGAATGTCCAGTGATATACCAGCAGCAGTTAAAAACCCAAAGTTTCCTAGATGACAGCAAGACAGCAGGTCAAGAGAACATAGGCACAAGACCTGTGGGTCCTACTGCCCACAAAACAATAATGCAATACCAAAAGTATCCAGTAAAAGAAGACTGAGGTACCCTGCCTTGACCTACAGTGCAATTCATGAGCCATTAACCCTCTGCAAACACAGGGTCAGAACAGAGTTGCTCGAAAAGCAACAAAAACAAGTAACCCTTCTATTCTACAGTGTCCATACAAGCAGCTACCCCATGAGATCCTCTCATCTCCATTGTGTAGTGAGGGAAAGAGGCAAAGCAAGAAGGAACTCAGTCAAAGCCCATGCCGAAGCCAGATTAGAACTCAGGAAATTCCTGGCTTTCCGCCTTGTCGCCAGACCTCTGGGAAAAAACACTATTAAGAGCAAGGGTACACTCCATTTGTACCCTAAACACCAAGCCATTTCCTCTGGTCAGACAAGTGCAAGTGAAAACAAAGAGCTGGGACTTCATTACCACTGGAAACAACTCCACCTGTGAAACAGGACTTGCCTGGAAGCCTAACCTTTACAATTAACCTCCCTAGAAACTGCAGCTCTAAACACAATGGAGCTCAGTCCAAACTCCTTTCCTGAATTTTTCTAAAAGCATGAATCATCTGGGAAGAGAACAAAAAACTGCCCTCTCCACAGTGCAAGTCCCCTTGATCCCAACCAAGCTGCCTTGTAGTGATGAAACAACCCTAAAGCAACAAATGAAACCTCTTTAGCAGACACCCACTGTCAGCCACAGCTGCTCTATCCTAACACTGGCTTCTGTTCCATGATCCCAAACAACACATTCCCATTGCAGGTTAGTTTTCAAAATACATCAGGAGGAACAAGTGGATATCCAGTGAAGGAAGGCACTGTTCCCTTCCCCAGTGTGGCCAGTTTAGGAAACATGGCTCTGAAATGGTGTCTCAGCTCACCCTGCCCGGTGCCATGGGCTGTGTGCACAGGGGTGTGATTTCCTGCAATAACTCAGCCTCATTCACACAATGAAACACCACACTGCAGTTTGCTTGTAGGAAAAGGTGCAAATGTGAGGAAAAGCACGTACTTTTGTAGACTGAATTACACTTTAGAATAAAATGCACGTTCCAGACAAAGAGAAAAAACATGGTACACAGGTGAGGAGGGATTAACATTCTTCTCAGTGTCACCTGATTTCTGGCAACTTTGAGGAGAGGTTTGCAGCTGACTTGATTTAAAAAAAAAAATAAGTCTCCTTTGCTGTACAAAAGCTACAAAGCCACATCAACATGGACCTGAAGTGAACTACTGAAACTAAAACCCAGCACACTGGGAGCTATAACCCACAAGATTCTTCCACATGAGAAGCACCAGGTCGGAGGTGATTCTGCTGCTTTGGTCTGTTCAAATACGTGGCAGCGACAAGCCCAGGTTGCCAGGCCAGCTGCTGGTTTGGTCTGTCTGTGTTGGAGCCTGGTCACTGCAATGCAAACATGTTCAGCAGTGAAGGAAGAGCTGGTGGCACAGCTGCACAGGAGAAACCACAACAAGTTTTATGTCTGGGCTCCAGCTCGGCTATGAAAGGGCAAAGACCTCTATAAAACAGGTAACCCAACATACCTGCACTGCTGAGCTCAATCTCTGCAGTAGGACTGGAAGATGGCAACTACTTCTCCTCATTCTGGCAGAGTAATTCTAGGCTAAAAGTTAATGTACTTATTTTCCATCATTTGTTTCTTCATTATACCATGTACATGAACATGAGTGAGTGCTGTGAACACGTGTTTAGCAAATGGCAAAACTGTTACATCAAGAGCAAATACTATTTTCAGGGGCCTCATATTTCACATCTTGGACAAAGAATTATTCATTTAGTTTTATTCCATGTTAGAATCCACAACAAAAGTTCATTAAAAACAACTGAACAAAGATAGAGCTTCCTACCTATTTCTTCTAGTTTGATCCACAGAATAGATCTGCTTTCTCAGCCAGCTTGTGGAAAAGAGGGGAAAAAAAAAGTTTTAATTTAAGAATTATAAAGAAAATACAGCCAATTAAACATCAAAATCCATAGACAAAACTCAACAGAAATATTTAAAAAACTTTAGATACATCTAAGGATTCAGTCAGTTTTATAATCACATTTGTAAATATGGTGTGGGGGGTTTTTTTTGCTGCTTAATACTGCATTTTCAAGTCAATAAAACAACAAAAGTCATATAAACAACACAGGAAGGGGAAGGGTGGGCAGGACTGAAAAGAATGAGCAACCAGAAGCTGTGAAAACATAAGTGGATAAAGCCAGCCAAAACTTCAGCTAATCTAAACTGGAGTAACTCCATAAAGTCAATGATTTATGCCAGCTGAGGCTGCTGGCTCAAAGATCTGTTAGATGCATAAATGCATGTCAGTTTTAGGTGCACAGTAAAATACTGTTAGCAGCATCAGCAGTAAATATATATTCACACACACAGGTTTGGATGAATGCACTGCTAAGCTGATCCTCAGCCTCAGCAGGAATTCCTCGTTTGACATCAATGACAAGGCCACAATTTGGTCAGGGAGCAAGAGAAGGCAGAGCATACCCTGACAACAGGTAACAGAAGTGACCATAAACAACAATGCCAGCAGTGATGAAAACTAATCAGGTATAGAGACAACACTGAAGGCTTGTCAACAGCACTGATCAATCTGGGAATGAGCAGTTTCATGTGCAACATCCTCAGCGGATTAAGGGCGCAGGTTCACCGTCACACGGCTGCTAAAGAAGTAATTCTTAACACTGTCCATTTTCAGCCTGAGGCTCCAAGTCAGCTGATCACACTGTCACACAAAGCAGTGGGTCCAGTAGAAACTAAAAAATGCAAAAATGTCCACATACCTCTCTGTGATGGCAGGTGTGGGAGCACTCATGACCTCTTGATACAAGATATTCAAGCCACACAACCATTTATCAGTATCATCCTTAGAGTCAGCTGAAAAAAGTGACACACTATGAGAAACATCAAAACAAAATCATTACAAGATCAAGACATAACTTGTGATGTTCACATGGACCCTAGTATAAATATACAGAGCTGCTGACTAACCTCTCTGATAAATATCATTGCATAGCCTAACGTTGCCAATAATAAACCTAATAAGAAACAGCATCAACTTGGGAGTAAGGAAGTTCTGGCAAAAAATACCTCCTTTTAGAAGTCTGCTTATCAGAGTAGGAAAGTTTCAATATCTCAGCAGAAACGCTATGAAACTACTGCTGAGCTCCTGTAGTAGCACTATCAAAATTAATTTTCTTATCTTCTGTCTCCAAAGGGGCAAAATCCCAGGAGCTTGATCAGAGCAACCTGAAGTGCACAGGCAAAAGGACTCAGTGCTAACAGCATAAAGCTGCTTATATTTCAGGCAACCTACTACAAAATTGCAATGCACTGGCTTTTGATGAGCATGACCACCTCCTGTCTGTCCTAACCATCCCTTTAAACACAGATTTTTCCACAATAACCTTAGGCAGGAGGAACAGAATGGGAGCAATGTACAAAACTGGTGTAGCTTATATAGAACATATTTTCATACAAGCTAAAAGATGGTCTAAAATTCCTTGCACAGCTTAATACTAGAAACCAGGTACATCTTCCTCCCAGGCCTGAAAATTAGTATATCACTGTCTTGTTTTGTTTTAAATTCAGTTCACCTTTCCATTCCCCAAACCAGAAGAGTCCTCCCCATCGTTCATCATGACTGCATTTGGTAATTCTTCAACCCAACAGAAGCGAGATGATGAACTGCCTGCTGGGTACAGCCTTCCCTAGGAAATACTAGCTAAGCTGAAACCAATTTTCTGAGCCTTGGATGAGATGTTCACATCACAGCCCTCAGCTGGCCAAAGACCATTTGATTTAGCATCCAGGCTCTGAAATTTCATGAAGGCTTTCTTCAATTAAACCAGTTATGAAAATTTATTTTCACACAGGAGCTGTAATCTGTGCAAATTCTTTTAATGGCCTTCAAAGCAAACCAGTTTTTCTCAAAAGATGAAGATTACATTTTATTTAAACGTACTTTCAAACAATGCTTTATCCCCCAAGGATGAAGCCCAGCCTCAGCTCCCCATGGAAATGCTTTTCAATTAGTTAGGATTTCGGAAAGAACACCCACTACCATTCCCTTTAAGTAAGTTATTTTATATTGTTTTAAGAAACCACGACAAAGGATTTTAAAAAGGAAAAGGATTTCCCCCTTAACTGAAAGTTATGTCATGTTGTTCTGCTGTTCAGCCTTCCAGCAACACATCTCACGGTACCAAGTGTTCTCCAAGCACTGGCAGAGCCCTGTTTTGGGAAGTGCCATGGAGGAGCTTGAAATTTTCACAGACTTCAGTCAACAATGGTAAAACTTATTTAAAGTTAAAAGCTTCTAACAATGGATTAGTCACGAGCAATCTTTCATTTCGAGAGCGCCAGACTGCAAAAAACTTGTCTTGTAGTACTGCAATCTATAAGCAATTCATTCCATTAAAAAAAAAAAAAAAAAGAGTGGCAGCATTAAAGCACTTACAAAGCACTGCCCTTTTCTCACATTAAGATTTTGCAATGAATTTAATGATTTAAATGAGTAAGCATGTTCTTGCTCAGGACAGAGAGAACTACTACTCCAAATAAATTGTATGATTCTAAACCAAGGATCCACTACAAACTTTTAGAAGAGAAATCTCTTGGCAAACTCTGCTCGTTAGAAACTGTATTCAGCCTGGACCGTAAGAATTTATGCCCCTTTTCATTTCAAATTCTTTGGGTTTTGTGACCCTGGATAACCTCACCTGAAATAAGAAGTGCCCCAACCCTTTCCACAGATACAGGATACAAGGTCCCCTGGTTTCACACAAATCTCTTGTTTTCAATTTATAACCTTAAAAATTTGTTTATGGTGCCCCAATACTCATTTAGAAAACATTTAGCATTAGTAGGTGACATGCACATACATAACCCAAACCAGAACTCCATTTTCCCAGATTAATCTGCAATTGCCCATGGGTGACAGGAAAGTTTCTGTGACACAGCTGTAGTTCTAACCCTTTATGGCCATTTTTTTCCAGAATCATTTTGGCCAGTCTGAAAATGCCAGGACAGTATTCTGGCTACACTGACAAGCTGCCTCTGAAGGGGTCAATGTTACCTCTGCTCTTCAGTGTCAAAAATCTTATTGGAGATATTTAACCAGCAAAAGTCTACCCTGCTAGAAATGATTGAGCAAATCAGAAATGACACTTGCACAACGCACTGTTTGAAAGTGAAACATTAAAATGCAGCAGTTCACAGACAAGGAGGGCCAAGTAAAAGGTCTGTCTCCAGATTTTAAGCATCTGGTGCACTCCTGAACTCCAGAAGTTAAAACCACAGTTTTCTTTGCATTACTGTTCCATGAACGTGTTTGATTTGTTCAGTGGCAGGCAGCTTGAAAGAAGAAATGAAGAAAAGTACCTGCTAAACTTAAGGTGTTGAGGACAAACTGGGTGCCATAAAATATAGTAAAGCAGTGTTCTTCTCTGTGCCTTGCTCTGCAACGTTCAAAGTCCTTGGAATTCTTCCCTGGGCGAATTTCTTTTATTTCCATCAGATCCACTGAAAGGGAACAACATTCAGTCACTACAACTGCAGAGCCTGAAACAGTAAGATGAATAACTCAAAGCACGCCCACACGTATAAAATAGCCATATGTATAAACTTACAGATTTGTATTGCAACAAGAAATGCAAATTGCACCAGCTTGCAATCCAAGAATCCACAAGTAAATATATTACTGACCAACAGACAATGGTAGAGAAGGATTAGAAGAAGAAGAAAAGTAACTTGTTGTATTTTTATTATTTCACTATCACTGATTGTCCATGGACAACGTGCACACACATACAGTCCTTTGGGTTACAGAAGATATGATTTCACAGACAGCATTAACTCTAAGCAAGAAATTTCCAATCGCCATGACAACTGCTCAAAAAAGAAAAGATACAGCTTCTACCTTGCCCACCTAAAAGTTACAAATCATACCTTGAACAGTCACCTAGCCTTGTCACCTAGTCCAGTCACTGGCACTTGTAAGAAAAACATTTAAAGTAGGAATATAAACAAAAGATTGAGCTTAATAATTAAAAATTTTGTGAGTTTTCTCATGGTCAGTTCCAAAGAGGTCTCTGTTATTTAACATAAACTGTTGTATCACTTAGAGCTTGCTGCTCTCTAGAGAGCACAGGTACGTAACAGAGCACAGCAGAACAGGAACACTGCACAGGCACACACTTTCCCAAGTCAGCTCCCTTTTTTTGTTTGTCAAACCCTTGCTGCACGGTCTGCACAACAGGAGCAAGACGGCTCTGAAATAGAAATATGTGCACTCTCAAGATAAGATACTTATTAGAAAACTGAGGAAGTGGTTTTGTTCTGCCTGAGGACCAGACAAATAAACAGCTCTTCCCACTTGTGGACAGTCTTGACTTACGAGCTACAGGATGAAGTGTGAAGGAAAACATTTCACGGCTGCTCTTGAAATGTGTTTATCGGACTTAGCAAGATCCAAGGAAAACAGCTGAGGGTTTCTGTCCATGCATTTAAGAATACCACAATATAAAAGCCCTGTTTTAAATGAGCACCTCACCAGTAACAGCAGACAGTTAATAACATAATGAAACAGAACTGCTGCCAACAGAGGGTGAGCTGAACAATGGGCAAAGCTTCAGTCTGTTGTAATGCTGCGTTTCTATGATGCCAACGTGGGAAGGAGAGACAAGCAAGGAAGTTCATCAACAAAATCCTGATAATGAAACAATAACATGTCTTGGAAGCAAAGTATCCCAGGCCAAACTTTCCACCATACTCCTTTCTCTCAGTCATTAAACAATTCCTTTTGGGAAAATGAGACCTCAGAGGTTAGCATGAGCTAATCAGAGGGCACGAGCATCTTTCTTAAACTCTTTTTTCCAAGCATCTTTGTCCTCAAGGTAGAGCTTTCAATGTCTCAACCTTCATGTGTCAGCCACCCTCTCAAACCATGTAAACATCTCCTAAGATCTGCATATTGGCCAAGGGTCTTAAATTTAGAGGCAAACTTCTAAATTAAATTCATGCTGTGGCTATAAATGACCAAGAACCAAAAGTCCCTAATGCTGACTGATCCCCTTACCATCCAGAGGCTCTCTGAGACCCCTAGTGAGGTATCCAAATTACCATCCTAAATGCCACCATCTGAAAAAGTCGATCTTAGCCCACCAACTCACATTAATATCAGCAGAGAACACAGTTTCAACTTCAAAGTGACTCCTTTCAGACTCCTATAAGCCCACACACACGAACACCACACTACGGATCCCCCCTCGAAGTATGAACTATGAGCAGCGATAAAGCAGATTACACAACCTGCACTGCTGTTGTCATTTCCAGGGGCTGTTACCTCACACTGACCTCTGAAATAACACACAAACTTACTCAATGCCTCCCCTCAGTTACACACACTCACTACAGTTCTCCTTAAGGCCTTTCAACCCTGCCATGTCATTGGTTCAGCAAGAGAACAAAATAGGGGGAAGGGGAGGAGAGAGAAATATTTACATAAAACCCCCTCAAACTCAAAATTTTAAATTCCTCACTTCTCTGGCAACACATCCTACAGAAGTTTGGCAAGATAGCACTACATTTGCTTAAATAATAAATGAAACAAAGATATAATACATGTCACACTTGCAGAAAATGAATAGAAACTACCTGTATAACCTTAATTACATTTTATAGTGTCATTTAGGATGCACTATTCTATGTTACTGAAAGAAAAGCCAAGGTAGAAATTCAGAGGGAGAAAAGAGTAACATGCACATCAAGCCATTCTGGTCTCACACTCAGCTCTGTGGTCTCCCCAGGTAGTCTGGAGTTAACCTGGTCCCTTCCACATGATGCCCATGAACTCCAGAATGGCTAATCCCGACTGAACGGAGAAAGGAACAGGCAAGGAAAAGCTACTACATGTTTTAGACTCAGATTAGTAAATCAACTGTACCAACTTAGCTGTTACACACTTACTGTGAACTTTTTATAGCACAATCTGTCACAGAACAAGTAAAATGTAACTTCATGCCCATGCCAGAACTACAAGCACAGCACTTCAAACGCTTATCTTGTGCTGCCTTGAAGCACTGGAGTCTTCCTCCTCCCCCTCCTCCTCCTCCTCAATGCCACGTGCAAATTGCAGACATACCCTGACCTGGCTTCACAGACACATATTCCTGGGGCCTGAGACACCCCAAAAAAGCATAGACCTGGACATATGCAGCTTGCAGTGTCAGATCAAATCCAGGTGCAATTTCCACAAAAAAAGTGAAAGAAGATGAATTCATTTCCCAAGGAAACACAAACTAAAGAGAAACACAAACCCTGTAGAGAAGTTGACTCGCACCCAGCCAGACAAGGACACTCCCAACACATTCAGTCCCCAGCCAAACACTTTGAAGAAATCTAGTGCCACTCTAAATCCTACAACACTAGTTTACATTTCATGAATTCCTTCATGTAGTTGTTTCCCCAGGTTGAAAGGATCTCCTTGGCAGCCTCATCAGTCACCGATTTATTCTGACAACTCCCTCAAGTGGCTCTTTAATGAGACTGGACTCCAAGGCACCTGCAATTACCATCCTGTCTCGGGCTCTGATCTGGATTTCCAGCATTCCTGGCAGTTCAGAGCCTGAAGCTGCTGAACTTCAGCTCCTGCTGTTGTGTGTTGTTTGGCAAATCAGTTAATTCGATGGATCATTACACTACTACACAGCTACTTTCCAAAGACTGCACAGATTAATTGCTCAGTGCCTTCCAGGGTACCTGCTGGAGCTCGTTTACTGCCATGAACTTCACAATAAACTTTTGATCTTCCCCATCTCCACTGATCTCCACTCCAATAACCTGGCAGCAGTGATCACGTTCAGTCACAGGCTTGGAGGGACAAATTCCTGTTACATTTCCTTCGGTCACACTTAGAGGTAGAGACTGTCAACCTAGCAAGGTATCCTTGATAGAAAAGTCTTGATTAACAGTGTAGAACTTCACCTGAGTCTGCCATTATGGACTACAGAGTCCTCTAAGATAACACTCCTGATTCAAAACTTAAATTCCCCAGGAGTCCTTGAGTGTCTGTGGCCACAAATGGTGTTTGGATCAGAGCTCAGTAATGCACTTCGTGAAGGAGAAGGAAAGGCCTACAGAAAGATTCAGAGGAGGCTCATGGAGTCAGAAATCATGCCATGAGCATTATTTCAGCAAATGTCAAAAAGCTAAAGGGAAATTACTGGCAATGTTTCAGAGAGGAAAATAAGGGACTGTGATCACCCAGGTGCTGTGCACTGAGACATGGGAAGGGAATTCTCTCTGTGAATATATTTGCATTTTCCTGTGTGTATATGCATAGCAACATTCCACACTGAAGAACCAGATTTCAGAATACTTTTCTTTTTCCCAACAATTTGCATTACAAAATATTCCAAAGAAGATTTCATTTCAGAAACTGCCCCCTTCAACACAGGCTATGTGCAAATGAGCACCCAGTGAACGAAGAAAGCCTTTAGTATCCTTTGGCAAAGGCACTTCACGGTGCTTAGCGAGGACAATGGCTCTGCTCTCACTTCTGCAGAATTAAATATTAACTACACAAGGTGTGTTTTAACAGCCTCTTTTATTCACAGAAACACGAATCTTGTGTGACTCTAGAGGGAACAAGGTGAGGTTTCTCTCAGAGGACAAAGTCAGAAGAAAGCAGAAAGCAGCATGGCAGTATAGATGTGGTAGGGAAAGTAATCCAGCTCATACAAAGAGAGATGCTTACTGAAACAGTCAGTGGCTCAAGGAAGTCATTACAGATAAGCCACAAAATGATCTGAAAACACAGTTACAGGGATTAAACGGTGTGAGGCACCTTGAGAAAGCACCCGTGAGTACCTTTCCAAGGGTCCTTTGGGGATTTAGCTTTAGAGAAGTGCACCTTTTAAACCCCCAGGGCTTTATGTAATCAGGTCACACAGAGCTGTCATGTACAGCAACAGCAAATTACCGTTAAATTAATAACTTCTCACGTATTACAGTACTTCCCAGTTTGAGCCCTGAATTCAAGAGGCCATACGTCCCAAGTGGCTATTTGTTTCACATTAAATATTAGAAGGCATCTCCACAAATGACATAAGAATAAGGTACAATTTACATATATGCCTGTAAAAGTTTACATTCTGCTCTATGCAGCAAAACAAAACCAAACCATTGCTGTGCCAACCTGACTTTGGAGAAAGTGTACAGGAGTACCTCCATCTCACACTCACCTTGACCAGCCACTGTAGGGGTGTCAGGCCTGTGCAGTTCATTCCAGCCCCATGTTGGTGGCTGGCCACGACAGGAAGTCTGGTTGTTGTAAGTGAGCATTAGACATTGCAGAACTGAGCTGCTAAAGGGAACAAATTATTTGAGAAGAGCTACAAGCTACACGCGCTCATTTTTTTTTTTCATTTTACCACAGAAACCAAGCTCTAAATATTCAGCTGAAGACTTACACAAAGATTCCCTGGGTAACAACTGAAGCACAGCAGTTTCAAAACAGGGGGGGAAAAGGTGAATTTTAATGTTCCTTTGTGAAGACACTCCACAAAGAGCAAGAAGTGGATTCACATTTCCAATGACATACTGTTCTTTATTGGTATTCAGAAGACAGAAAGCAAATGACAGAATAAGAGACTCGGGTTTTTCAATTTATTACTCTAAGTCTGAAACAATAAGGAAATTCAGACAGAAATGCTGGAAGCAGTAAGGAAAAACAAAAGTCACTACTGGAAAGCAGCAAGATCAAGTCTAACACTGAAGCCAAATGAAGCTCTCAATTCACACTCCTCAGCAGAATATGTAGACACTCCTCACTTCTCCCAAAGAGGTACTGACCTGTAAATGTTTATACCATCTTCACCAAGGGGAAAAATTCAGTTTTCCACCACAGAGGAAATTTACATTGACATGAACAATTCTACTAATTAAATGACTTTTAGCTGCTTAATGTATGGGGGGGAAAAGATCTATGTTTAAGAATGTAAGCCTCTTAGGCAATCTCTTAGGCATTAGTTTTCTAAGTTTCCCAATGCATCTGACTGCCAAAAGGATGCATGGAACCAAAACTTGCTCTCCTTGGCAAGTCATTTTAGCAAAGATTTTAAAAGCAAAATTATCAAACTTTTATTTCAGGGAAAAGATGCTGCAGGGTAAAACACAAAATACAACAACAAAGACTAAAAAAAACTAACCCTGGTTAGGTAGAACAGCATTGCCTGTGGCAACATACAGACCTTTCTTTTCTAAATATTAAGGGATTAAAATATGATTTATCATATCATTTTACCAAAGCAGGTCTCCTCTTTGTGTGGCCAAAAAAAGGAAAGAAATTCCTAGGTCATCAAAACAAGAGAAATCATCTTATGTCCTCAAACAGAATCTTCCTTGAAATGAGCACACTTGTATTGCAGAGAATCACACACTTGCACATTCATGGAAGGCATAGATTTCTCAGAGTATAAATTCTCCTGGCTGTGAATCATCCCTTCACTCACAGATTCATGGAAGAATATGCAGAAACTCGCATATTTCCCAGTGACTAATCAAATTCTGCTCACCAGGAACTTTCCCTCAATAAATGTCCTTAAAGCACTTTGCATCTGATAAAGAAGGAAATATCCACCACAGATCAGCTTCCTGGAGATCTGCACCTTGCCACCTATTTCCTCTACAAGCTTAAATGCCATAACCTCTTATGCCCTAATTTATTCATGTGCATATAAATGCATGTACCACAACACAAGGAAATTTGGGAGCCCTTATTTGGACTGGAATGTCCTCTTGGTCACCAAGCCCCAGGTAACAGTCACAGGGACTCTTAGAAGAATCCTGGCCAGCTCTTCTCACCCTTGGCCACTTTTTCCTTCCCCTTTGCCTTTCACTGCTGTCCAGCAGTTCCCTCCACCGCTGTGACTTCGTGTCCCCACTTGTTGTGGGACATTTGGTATCCAAGCAAAGAAACGGCCCAGCAGAGGCAGAAGTGACCCTCAGACACCACGGGGTGTAGAACACACCCCCACTGTGTGGCCAGCCTGGGACAGTTGGAAGTGGGGAGAACCCACCCAGGGAGTGTGTGTGTGTGACCCAAGGGCCCCCACCCAGACCCACGCTCAGCTGTAAAGGTTAAACACACAACAAAATACAGAACCACAAGGCAGTGACACGCTGAGCAACCCACTGCAACAGATCCTGCTGGTCAGTCCCAGCTCACAGGCATCTATCCAGGATGCATCAATTAGTTTCTGCAAGAAAAGGGCCCGTTACTAATTAAACAAACAAATCAAATCCTTCCGTACAAGGAAACCAAACTTTCCTTTGCTCCAGCCAAAATTAGTTCAGCTTTACCACAGTCAGCAAGATCTGTAATTCTTACAGTTGCAAACCCGTGCAATGGTCAATAAAACCTATGAGTAAGTGATCCATACACTTTTTACACGTTCAATGGCCAGAGCAAGAGACTCCAGCAGACAGTAATTCAGAGCAGGAACTAAATGTTCCTCTGGAGAAGCCTTTCATTCTCTCAAATGGCTATCTGGGCAGACAGGTGGGACTAACCTGGCAATTTACCTGCTTAATGGTGGGCTGTGAAAACTTCCCCTCAAACTTCTTTCACGCACAGAAATCCCATTCCTATTTATAACCCCCCATCCCCAAGACCCCGTGCGCTCGGCATTAGAGTCACGAACCTTCCGCCAGGTCAAGTGAGTGTTTGCAACACTCCCCAAACCTTACTTCTCGTTCAAGGAACAGAAAATTTCTCCTCCTGCAATCACCAACAGGAGAGAACGCTCCGACATTTTGCAGCCGGCATCTACCAGTATTTCCCTCAGCCACCTCAGAGCTACAAGGGCATCTAAAATGTCTCCATGCAGAGAACAACAGCGAGATGAGTAAGAGAAGCCCAAGCATGGGTGAGCACAGGCACAGCTAGCTCAGGGCTGCTTCCTTCAGCTATTTGCATAGCTCTCTGCAGGCCTCCCCTAAGGAAGCACATGGTGCTGGCACTCATTTTAATACACTAATGAGGCCCTGCATTTCAAACACCCACGATGAAAGCATTTCTCTAAGGTGCACTGCTCCCTCCTGTCCATTCAGGTTTGGTCAACCCACCACAGACGGGTTGTGTTGGAACCAAACAATGTAGGAAAGGTACAGGTGAGGTACTCTGGAGCTTTAGCAGGTGACTACAAGAGCAGCAGCACTAAAAACTTTCCTGGCCTCCATTAAACCCAAAAAAACACTCCAGGAGAGGCAGCTCCTCTCTTTCTGTCGATAATCTTTTCCCTCTCATCACTTGACACACCCATAAAATGGAAAACATGGGCAAATTTTATTTAACTTTCCTTGAAAGGTGCTCATTTGCGAGCCTTTCCTAACTTTATTGGCTAACAAGAAAGGAAGACACCTCTCAGTCACTTAAACTTTCTTTGGGCTTACAAAACACTATATTTTACAACAGCAGGGTCACAGTAAATCAAAAAAGATGCAGATTGTACAGCAGGATCAGAGTTTCCTTACAAACAGCAACTACTGCCTTCAGCAAGTCTCACTGGCTTGGACAAGCTCAACAGCCAGCTTGACCTCATGAAAACTGAAATGCCATCCAAGAACTCACTTTGACTCCCAATAATGGTCCTAAATAATGATTTCTATTCTGAAACAGCAAATTGCCTGAGAAAACAGAAATATGAATTCAGTTTCCTTGTATTTGAAGGTGGGTTTTGTTTGTTTTTTGTTTTGGGTTTTTTTTTTGGAGTGAGAAAGGGTAAAGAATTACTCACTTGAATTTATAAGACATAATGACCAAAACCAGCTCTCACTCAGTAACTTAATGCAGAGAACACAAGCACCATCATATTTGAAGATCAAAACTTTGAGAACAAGACTCAGGATAAAAGCACGTTCATCATATTTAAGTTGTGTTAGACACCTAAATAATGAGCTGCAGAAAATTCTTCATCTACTTTTCAACAATTCGGAATATTCTCAGCAAATTACTGAACTCTTTTCAGCCAAAAGCTTCATTATGTTACCAAAGGCTCATTAAATTAATATTTGACAAGTACATCCGTTCACTATTAACTCCAAGTTCAGGTACACATTGCAAATACTCACAGACACCTTCAATCTTGTCAGCTGTCTTGCTCCATGCAACCTGCCTGGTTTCCATTATGACTTGAATAGTCCTTCTTTCTGGGCTACTCTTTTTAAGACTGAATATTGTCATAACAGTTCCCAGCTCCAAAGTCCTTTTGATCTGGCTTTTCTCGTACTCCAGCAGCACTCCATAGTTTATACTCTTTCTGGGCATTTTTTCTTTTTAATCAAACTTTTATGGTTTTCAGTGTCCTGAAAAGAAAATAAAAGGGAGGAAATTCAATATTTAAAACAATATTTCCATTTCTTTAAAAATCACATTTGTGTAAGTCAGATACCTAATGGAGACTTCTGCCCATGCAAGTGCAAGGCAGATACACGGCCAAGATTAACAGGATCCTTGCTGTTCTCTCCTGAAAGGAAGTACAAACCCTCACTACCAACACAGATTTACATCACATGTTCTGTCCAAATGCACTTTTACCACCTCAAAGCACGAAGCAGCAAGAATGCACCTCTGATGCCTTCAAGCAGCAATAGTGGGTTTTCCCCAGAAAACGGCAAGTGTCACTGGCAGGTCCAAAGAGATACTTCCTCAAACAAAGTTCCAATCCTGGCTATATTTATCTTGATTTGATGACTTCAAGAGTCTCTGAAGACATCAAAAAAATGTGCACTTTGATCCTACCAAACTCCTTCCAAGCATCAGATCTGCTTTTATTTATTTTATACAGTGAGATACCTTTGCTCACAGAGACTCTCTAATTGACAGAGAGACTCTTAACAAACGTCATCATTCCTATAGGAATTTCCTGATTGTTTTAGGGCATTTGTAGAATTATGTTCCATAAAAGACCTCATGAGTTCCATGCAAGGTGGAATTTAAAACTTCTCATTCTTGAAACTGACACTACAGGAAGAAATACCTGGAAATTCATCTTGTCCTATGTACTGACAACCTAGATATCAACATGAGAAAGGGAGATTTATGCAACAGATTTGAATAATACTCTTTCTACTTTTCCAGGGTTCCTTTTTTTTATATTCCCAATGCTATCTTCCAATAGCCAAAATGCTGTCCCCAGGTGAACTGCAGCGGGTTTGCTCTTCTTGCATCAGTTTACTGCCCGAAGAGACCTCTAAAATCTGGGAAGCCTCACAGGTTCTGCTGTCAGTGTTACTGTCTTCTTGACATTACATCAGGAAGAGCAAGGAAGTGCTGATAATTGAAGCCTGGCAATCCAATGACAAGACAGCACAAGAAATAATTACATCAGCTGGCATAACTCTTGCACTATATTAGAATTTAAACCTGTATGAGAGCTAATACGAGAATTCAAACCATTGAGAGTTGTAGCGAGGGGAAAACATGAGTAAATACCAACACTGAAACAAATGTTGGCTATATCTGAAAAGTCTTAGTTTATGCACTTCTAAAACTCCAGGGTTGTGTCTCTCCTACACACTCTTCTCTTTCTTACCCACGTGATATTTGTGTGCACACACTTGGGACACCAAACAGCCAAAAGACAGATGTGTACGCAGCAGCTCTTGCAAATATTACCAAGTTTCTGTGCTCTGGTCTCCCACACATCATTGCCTCAAACAGCTAATTACAAGCCTGATTACTCCTCAGCGAGATTATTTACTAACAGGGTGCTCTGGAACCTGCTCTTTCATCCACGAATATCGTTTTCACACAAGTTGCAGGGGCTGCTGCCACACAGTTCCCAGTCATCCTCCTTAAGCTCACCCCTGAGCAGGGCAGGTTTAAAAAGAGCTCTGTGCACGTGCAGCCACCAGGCACAGCATCTCCCATGGTTCTCTCCCCCTCTCCTCGTCCACTCCTCTCCCTCGCAGGCAGTTTCAGTTTCCGTGTCGATGGCTAATTCGACCATGGCACTTCTCGCTTCCCCTTCGTGACTTCTTCCAGCCCTCCTCCCCCTCACCCCATGCACTGTCTCCTGACCTGCCCCTTTTCTGCTCCCTCTCATCAAAGCCGCTAATCTGCCTTTCAGCATCATGTCACCAGCTACTTTCAGGGCGATCTGACTTTGAAGCTGCCTGTGCAGTCTTTGCAATCCCGTTTTAATCTGACCACTTCAAAATAACTTTTTTTTTCCTTTGGGTTTTTTGGGGGTTTTTTTTGTAAACTAACAGAGAAGCCAAAACGGTCCCTTTTTAGCTGCAGGGTGTCCTCTTCTGCACTGCCCACCATGAACCTAAAGCGCTCCACAGCAGGAATCATCTCACACCACGTTTTGCAAAACATTGTACACATTTTATATCAATAAGGTAGTTACGGTAGTTAAAAAAAAAAAAATGGAGTATTCTTTTCTTATAATACTGAAAATATAAATATACTCCAATCCTACAACTCAAAGGGAGTGAACAATTTTAAGTGTCATAAGCAACAGCAGATTTTTTTGGTTTAGCCACAATGTAAAACTGATCCTTTCAGACTCTCTAGAACTAATCAGAGAATCATCTGAATTATCACAGGTTTGCACCCAACAAGACAGCCATAGTCATCTTGTCTTGCTACAATGACTGGTATTAACAAGAAATGCAAGGAGAGGAAAGCAAAAAATTAAATTAAAATCTTTGTACAGTTTCTGACAAGTAAAACCCACCTTCTCACCTTGCTCTTTTCATTAAGAACTGTAATAAAATGAACATGCTGCGATTTGGAACAACATTTAACCATTTTAGTGACACTTTGCTGCAAAAATAAACACCTGAACTTTTAAATTGGCGCCGTTTTTTAGGAGACTGTAGAGAAATATACATCAGCTCAGCCTTTTACAGTACAAGGTGTAGCTGTCAAACGAAACATGACTTAGAACAAGGAGAAAAGGAGTTTCTAAGTACAGCTGTTTAATGAAAGGCAAGGCAGCAGGTTTTTTGAGAGATAAGTCCCTTAGTATAAAGGAACTGCCTTTCCGAGGTGGCTTCTTGAACAGTTTCCGCTGAATAGAATAGACTGGACTTCCTGTTTTAAAGCAGCTCTTTCTTCCAAAACCAGAGAGAACAGTGGTTTTAGTCTAACTTAAATCCTAAGTCATAGGCCAAGTTTTTAACTTACTGTGGAACAATATTGTAGCTGAGGATACCCACTTTGTCAGAAAAGATGGAAGGAATATTGCAATATTTGACAACCCAAGTGACCACTTCCAGACTGTTCTGGTTACCTGCTCCAGTTTAAGAGTAACATCACAGAGCACTGCATAAGAGTAAAGGAACTAACACATGCCCTTGGTTTGAGGCCTGACCTTTAAAACATGCCTTACGCTCACCCACAGTTGCCCTCAGCCTCCCTACACCCGTGACTGCACAACTATTTGAATTAAGAATATTTCTACCCATTCATGCAGCAGAATTTCGTAATGACCCTCATCACCTGGATGCCTCTAGCCCAGCAGAGTGTGAACTACAAGATGCTGTGTGCAATAGAAGCTTTACTGCTCTTCTACTGAAAAGTTACCGAAGCCTAAAGTGGAAAGGTCCAGCATCACTCACAGGATTCAACAAATAAGTTAATAATCACAAAAGCATGCCATAAGCTCTAGACACAGATACCAATCCATGACTCTTTCCCTTTGATTGTAGGAACTATAGGAGTTAAATTTTGAAGGTGTCCTATACCATATGCAGAACTGGGGCCGCTTGTTGCTCTCTGTGTAAGAGTTGTTTTGACACTTTTTAGTTGAAAAGCCTGACAGATTTGGACTAAAAAGTCTGAAAGGCTCACTGGAAGTAACCAAGTGAACGTGGACATGAAAAAAAACAAACTACTTAATCTATCCAAAAACTTGTATATTTAGTTTTACTTCATTACACTACTTCAGATTTTCAGAAACAAACCCTTCTTATCTGAAGATCAGTCTACAGCTCCTAACTTTCTTTGTGATAACAGAAAGCGAGGAATAACCGCGGTAAAGGCAAACTATAAATGTACAAGTTAGCAAAGAACATCCCAGATAAGCACGAACGAATCCATACTCTGTTATAATTTCACCAGTATGACAAAGCAGGTGCTTTCCAGGCACACAAGGTCACCCAAGAAGTGCCATCCAAAGTTTGATTCCAGGTCAATTTCTAAGTTTTTCCATGTGCTCTGGGCACTGCAAAAGGGCTGCTGCATCCGAGCTCTGCCTTTGGATGCGTTTAGGACACCTCCTAACCCCGAGCAGGCAACACTATCAGTACGGATATCCACCAGCAACACCAGTGCAGTCCCACAGCACTAATAATTAATAACAATCAGTGTGCAGTTCCTGCGATGCAGCTGCCGCCCTGGGAGTCCTGCGGTCTGGCGATGAGCAGGGGAGGGGAACCGCAGCAAGACGGTGCCCACCTGGCCCGGCCCGGCTGGGCCCTGGCCCCGGCAGGGCTGTGCACGGCTGGGCTGCTGTCAGGGACACGCCACACTCTGGAGGTTTCCTTCCTTCTTCTCCCCCAGGCTGGGCTGCGGCGGAGAGCGGCCACACACGAGGCGCCAGGCAGCGTCCCCTCCGAGCCCCCTTGGGGAGCGCCCCGACCGCCCCGTCCCCTGCAGCCCGGGCACCCTGCGCCCCGCGGGACGACCCTCCCTGTCCCCTCTCCTCCAGGCACGTCCCTCCCTCCCCCCTCGCGGGCTGCCCGCCGCTCGCACACACCCGCAGCCCCCGCCTCTCCCCGCCAGACCCTCCCTCACGCCCGGGCTCGCCGCCCCGCCCCGGCCCCGCGGCACCTGCTGCCGTCGGGGGAGCGGCCCTCCGGCGGCATCCATGCCCCGGGGCAGCGCTCACCTGCGCGGCGGCAGCAGCAGCAGCAGCAGCTCCGTGCGGCGGCGGGGCCGTGCCGGCAGCTGCCGGTGCCGCCGCTGGTCCCGCTGCCGGTCCCGCTGCCGGTCCCGCGGCGCCTCTCGGGGCTCCACTTCTGCTTCTGCCGTCACCGGGAAGGGGCGGCGCCTCTTGACCCCGCGGCCACCCACAGGCGCGGGGCGGCCGAGGGCGCGGGGCCCCTCAGCGCGCCCGGGACCGGCCCTGCCCTCCCGTGCCTTCCCTGAGCGGCGAACGTCGGGCTGGGACTCCTCGCCCCGTTCCTCCACCTCCCCCGCCCCCGGGGCTGGTGTCGGGGCAAGCCTTCTGTCCCCGCAGCCGCCCCCTGAGGCACAGGCTCCAGTTCAGACACAGACACCGCTACCTGACGCTTTCCCTTTGACTGTAGGAACTGCAGGAGATGAACTTGGAAGGGGCCCTGTACCATATGCAGAACTGGGACCACATGCTAAGCCTGCCCTTCCTGCCAGGTCGGGCTGTCCGGCTCTTGGAGCTGATGTTCTGCTGGTCTGAGGAGGAGGATTGAGCAGTACCTGGAGCTTAGGAAAAGGCTCTCAAACTTCACTGTCTTGCAGTTACGTTGACAAACCTGACTCTCTCAAGGTGATCCACCACAGCTGTGTCACAGCCACCTCAGCTTAAGAGCAGCAACGCTAAAAGTATTTCCCAGTTTGGGATTTAGAGGAGTAGTGATAGGACAGGACATGCTGCTGCCTGGAGGTCACACCCTGGTACAGTCATTAAACTTGAGGTATCGCTCTTGCCCTAGAACAATTTGGTAAAGCTGGGGTAAATTCCTACATCCACAGGCAGGATAACAAGGTCATCACAGGGAACAAGTCATGCCAGTTCAGAAGACACTAAAACACGTGCCTAGATACCAAAACTAGGGATAGCACAGCATTTGCAAGGAACAGGTTTCCCCATGGAGGGGAAGCTCTTGGCTTTCTGCAAGGCCCACTTCATGTTACAGCAGCCTTCCTATATTCCAAATGCTTTTCCACCAAAAGAAAAAACACTGAAAACCCAATACCTGCAAAAGGTGCGGATCATTTTAAATGCCAAACAAAAAGATGAACATTACAATCTCATCACTGTTCACTATTTCATGCCATCTTGCTAAAGACTCTTCACATTTTTCTAGATGCCATACTTGGGAAAAGTTTCTCTCTTTATAACGTGTGACTCAGTTACAAATTCACAGAACAACATTGTACAGGAGCCACAACAGTCAAAGAATGAGAATAGCAGAATATGTCTCAATCACGTCATGGTGTCTCTCCTACACTTCATTTTTTGCTCTTTGTCTTTAAAGCCTTCAGTGTTTTATGTTGAAGCTGCTTTTGAAATTATATGAACAGAGGCAGAATGCACGTGCCAAGAGGCCATCTTCCACAGCTGCAAAAGCTAATACCCAAACATCTGTACACACCACACACCACAGAGAGCTGAAGGGTGCAGGTGATCCTGGGCATTATACGAGCAGAAGGTAACAGTAATCTCTTAATCCCAGCCCTCAGATCCGGAAGACATTTGAGTCCATTGACAGTGAATCCAAGTTCCAGCAAACAACAGCCTCAGTAGCCCCTCCTGGTTCTGCTTCACTTGGCCAGGTACCAACAGTCTCCTCACCAGTCATATGGCAGAGCTTCGGCACAGGAACCACCCTTGAACAACCCGCAAGCCACCCAGGCACAGAGCTGATCGTCTTTGTCATGTTCAGAGCTTTGTCATGCTCAGAGCTTTGCTGCCAAAGTTAAACACTGCTGCAAAGGATTTGGGACTTTGGTCTAGACATACACGTGGTTGTGCCTCAGTGGTGTTCTGAAAGGACCATTAAAACCTACCAATTCCCAACGTTCCTTGGGCAACCTTGGACTTACCTGATAAAATTCTGTTAAAGCTGAAGAGTCATTATATAGTCAGAGAAAGTACATATGTGGGAGAAAATCATAGCTGCAGTGGGGATCATGACATTGAATCCCATAACAAATTCCCAGCCATAAAGGTAGAGCAAGCAATCCTCAAAACCAAACCAATAAAATAGTAACTCTCAGAAACACCCGCTGTTACTGAGCACATCCACTACACCACAAATAAGAGTACTCAGGCAGCCTCACAATCACAACAGAAGGTCTGAGTTATCATCAGAATCAGCAGCTCTGCCATCCAACTTTCAAACCTCAAAACCCCAGGCAGACAACAGAATTTCCTGTAAGGACAATGGACCTCACAGTCACAGATAATCATCAGGTGACATCTTCAGTTCTCTTTCTGTAGCAAAAAATCCTGTATAGATATGCTGAGGAGACCTGTGAGGAAATTAGTTCTCCATCTGAGTTGAAGAATCTGGCCCCAGCAAAGCCTGTGTGTTTAAAAGAGGAGAGGGTTAGTGAGTAGAATAAAATCCTTCTTCCTTTTTTCTCCTTTTTTTTCCAGTTTATCTTTCTTCTTATAATTCTAAAAGGCTTCTTGAATTGTTAAAAAATTCAATCACAACTCATATTATAAGATCTGAAAGCGAGTTTTTCAGCTGGAAATACCTTTTTATGTTTCGGTCATAAATCCCTCAGAAAGGGAATTTATAGTGTTGACACTGACACTTTCTTAATTACAGCACTGGAAAGTTCAGCCCTGTCTTGTACGTGGTAGTGAAGTGTTGATTACTTCCCCTGAAGAATAAAGCAAGGCACAAAAGAGAATCACAGGACTGGCTAGGTGGTCAGTGGTTATAATAAATAACGGTCACAAAACTCCTCACAGGACCTACCAGGAAATTACAGCTTTTGTGGAGAAGCTTAGAAGTTGCATAGCTTTATCCCCTCAGTTGTAAGTTAGGTAGGAGGAACAAATATTTTAGAGACAACTGCTGCATTCTGGAGGGAGGGGGGAAGGACGTCCCTCCCTCCCAGTGGCTGTTGTCACTGGCAGAGCAGTCCTGTACCACCCCAGCTCCTCGTGGCATTGCTTCAGCTACTCTGGGAAGCCTTGATCAGGTTTTAGTGATCACCTTAAGTGTCTCAAAGGGCCTCTGTGATGTGAAGCTGACCTTTGAGAACATTGTCCAGCTCAAGTAAGGAACTTCACATGGGACTCACCTTCAAACACTGTCATACTGTGTGACAGGTCCGACACCCCCAGCACATCTTCTCAGCATAACAGAGTTCAGGCTCCTTGAAAAGTGTGTTTCTTGTAGAAAGTGTTCTTGGCTCCATTGTTATCAGAGTTTCATTTTAATCTTGGTAAATTATTGTCACTTAATCATAACATTTAAAAGTAAATATCGACTTAAAGTAAACTACTTAAGTCACTAGCGGAAAAGCTGGCATGAAGGAAGGGAGGTTGTACTTGGAAGTGGCTGGCCTGTTGCCTGCTGAAATGTTTGTCTGAGGCCTCAAATGTTCAGCTTCTCCTAGTTCAGTCACCCAGTTCCTTGCTGGTTACAAGCACTAACTTAAAAAAAATTCCAAGGAGTTACTGCCCACTGGCCTCATACACAAAATGTAGTACTATCCCTTACAACTTCTGTAACAATTTGCATCTGCAGATGGCAAAACAATGTTTAAAAAAGAATGGAAATCATTATTTCCCATTTTCAAGGCATCAGGCCCAGAGAATGAGGAGGTTTGCCAAAGATCTCACACCAGTTACACTACTTCGGGAGATCATGGCTGCCAGGTTTTATACTTAATATCCTGACTTTGGAAGGGCATTTCCTCATAGCAAAGCTCAGTATGCTAGAAGAAAACTTTTCATTTGTCAGAATTATTTTTTCAGAAGTTTCAGTCGAGCAAAAAACATGCTGGGATGATCAATAAAAACCTTTTTAAACATACATGCAAAAAAATTTGAACAAAGCTGTCAGAACATGTTTTTTTATACACATGGTATCACCTTCAGATGAAATGTTAAATACTACAGCCACTACATGCACAGTGATAAAATGCCAGCAGCTCATTACCAGTACTATCAACAGTGAGTTGACACCAATGTTACCAAGGCCTTGGCAGAACAGGAAAACTGCAGGAGGCTCTGCAGGGAACCTGAATGATTTTCCTCCTGTGCTTTTTAAGCCAAGTACATGAAAATCTTTTATTAAAAAATGATGTGATTTTGAGTGGGAAAGACTGGAAAAAAAAACCAGCATTTGACAACAGTTTCAAGTGAGTTGGAACTCAGCAAGTACCAGCCTGGCTCTTCCCCCTTGGTAACTTTGAACCTTTCATTTCTTTCCCGTTGCAGAGCAGCACCACAGGCGAGTCGAGGAGAGAAAAGGCTCTGTTACCATCTGCTTTAGCCTCCCACTCTCTCTCATTATCCCTGTAAGCTCGGAGAGGCTTAGGAAGGGTAACTGAAGTCAGGCTGGGCACAGTGATGAGCAGGACTGAATAGAGCTTTAGCCACTGCTCCTCACTCCTCACAGGGAGCTGTGGTGGGGTCTCACAGTGTGCTGCCCTCGCAGGAGGAACACACACCAAGTGCTCTCTCGCTGCTTATTTTCCATTTCCCTCCCTTTCTGCTGAAGTCTTCCCAACACTGATTTTGCTTCTGCTGGTGGAAGCTCTTCTGGGACCATAAAACAGTGGTAGCCCAGGTCTTTCTCTACTTTCTACATGGCTGATTGCAGGGATTTATTGTTGTCTAAGGCCTTCCCTCAGGGCACACAGGAAGGGAGGAGAAGTTCCTTGTATCTGTGCTCACTCATGCAAAAATCAGCTTTAATCCAACACATGCTACATCAGAAAAGTTTTGAAAAGCCCTCTAGGTAATTAAAGTGCTAGAATTCTCTGGGGATGGAGAGAGCACGCTGGTCCTAATGTAAATAAGCATGTAATCATGAAAAAACACATGTAAAAATCTCACTGAAATCAAAATAGGATTGAAAAATTAGTGATGTTCTTGAGTGATGATTTCTGAATAGGGGTAGAATGAGAGATGCTCCTCAGGAATATGCCTTGCAGATGCCTGTGCCTTGGAAGAGCATCCATCTGGTGTATCTCCAGGATCAGCATATTTGTATAGAATGCAAATCTTTATTGCAACTGCTGTTATCTTTATGCACTGTAGTCATAACTGAGTGAGTCACATTAAGGGTCAAAACCTTCTGTTCTAATTTTTATGATAAGCATCTTTTTAACATACAGTGTTAGAGATCTTGTACATCAACAGGTCAAGATTGGAGTTGATACTGGGTGATCTACGACAGACCCTGGCTCAGGGACCCAATCTTATTAACATATTTGTTAGCAATTTAGAAGAGAGAATAAATGAAGGGGGAGGAAATTGGGATTATGTATGCACCAGTTACTAAAATCCTGACTAAATTAGATAATTGAGATAGGCTGCCTAAGTTTTCTAGTCCCTCAAACTGCCTTCCAGCTTGCAGAACAAATCTGTGTGAGAGCCTGGTGGGGACTGTGCTCTGGGACAGGAGGTGGAGAAAATGTGACACTGCAATGTGTGCAAAGTCTCTGAGGTCCCTGATCTGCAATACCAGCCTGCTGAGTACCACGGGGAGCAGTTTTAACTTTGCAGCTTCAGAAGGGCCTCTGTTGGCAAAGGACAATTTTTCAGAAATTCAGGCAGGTATCAACAACCACATATGGTTGCTGATCTCGAATTCATGTGCATTCATATGAGTAGGTAGAGTCCTATTATTTCATTTATATTAAAAAAAAGTATATAAGAAGCCTTTCGTATCTCCAAACAGATTATATTTGTGCTACAAAATTCAGAAACTTCACAATAAGTTTGTAAGTACCAGCTGCCAACACCTCTCAGTCAGGAACATTTGACTGAAAAATCTTAGACACTCCATGAGATGTTTTAAAAATAAACACAAAATTTGAACTTTGCCAACAGAGAAGAAAACAACAAAAAACAACCAAACTTATTTCAATTGAAAATTCCTAACATGTCCCTCATTTAACAGGAGACAGTGTCTAGAATAAAGAACCTAATAAGGTGAATTTGCAAATGCTTTCTTGGCCTGATCTCCAAATTAGAATAAATTAAAAAATAGCTTGGTTAGCTTCAGCTGAGCTCCCAGGACTTGTGTGTGTTTGTAACAATTTTAAAAACTTCACACACACACACAAATGTTTCCTATTTTTTTCTTACACTGGACTAGTAATATTAAAATACCATCTCCTCTTTCAAAGAAAATGCTTTTTAAATCTCCTTTATGGTTAAGAAACTCCTTTTAGCCTGGAACTAAGCTACAGAATATTTCCCAAAGACAAAGGCTGGAACACAGAAGGCTCTGCCAGGCGATTTAAACCCAACTCTCTTCTCTGCAGAAGCTTTCTGTCACACATCAGGAATTATTTAACCCCATTTTTGCAAAGGATAGCTGCCCTGCTGAGTCTCAAAGGCAGCAATACAGAGCTTACCTTTAATCCTGTGCAGAATAATGAGTGATACACTGCTGAGATGAGCAGTGTCAAGCCGAGGTTTCTTCCTCTTTGTACTCTGATTCCACCTGGGTGAAAGCTCACTGTTAAGACTCCTTTAGCATACAAAATCTCCAATCAAGTTTTCAGCAGCCCGGGCCTGTTAGTTAATTTAAAATTCAAAAGACAAAAAGTCGTCACCTTTGATGACACTCCCTTCTTCCCAAGGACGGATTTTGTTGTGGCTGTTGCCAGCAGAAGGTGGGGGGAAAAAAAAAAAAAGGAAGTCCTAAGAAAGAAAGTGGAACACTAATTCTGAAATATGTCACTTCCAACCAGCAGGACTCTCCTCTCCTCGTGGGCTCAGCTCTTTTCACGCTGTCTCATGTGCATCACACGTTAATAACTCGGTAATGTGTTAATAATGCCCCCACCTGAGATCAGCCAACAATTGTAACAGTTTCTGGTTGTCTTAGGCAAATTTTGAATTTGCTGCCTTCTGGTTTCTAAGCCTCTGGGATGCCCTCACCTCCTGTTTTAAGTTTTTCTCTGCAACCAAAAGGTTGTTCAAAATTTACTTTCTTTTAACAAACATGAGGAGTCTCAGGGACTCTGCTAATTCCAACAGCTGGGCTTTAAGGAAAACATCTCATATCTTTAATCCTTAGGAAGAAAAAAAAATTGAAACCATGAGAACTGAAAGCACTCATGTCTGTGTTGAGATATGCATGTATAATATATATACTCACAGGCAGTCTGTGTTCAGCCACGTGCTGTCAGAACAAAAATGGCTTAAGCCTGGAACCAAGGATTTCAAGGTTAGACCAGAAGACAACTCCTGGTTTGAAGCCCTGGAGGGAAATAGATTAAAAGAAGTTTTGCTTTGTCAACAACTGATAATTGCCATAAATTTTATTTTTTTTATTTTAAAAATAGTGAAACTGAGTATTACCAGTTTATCTATTGATTTATATGCAAGTAACAATAAGAATTTATGACTAGATCTACAGATAAGTTATTTAGAAATAAATATGATTTTAACAGATTAAAATGAGATCCAAATATTTATATCAAAACAGGGTTTCAATACGGCAAAACAGAGTTCATTTTCTGAAAACAAGACAAAATGTGACACTTTCTGACCCAAAAGAAAACATACCAAAAAAACCCTAACACTAAAATAAATAAATGCAAAAATAAAAAATCATTTTAAAAAAATCATGCAGAAATGTAACTGGAGAAGTGGTTCCTCATGGGACCTCTAAGGAAAAGTAAGACAATCCTGCTCCCTGCATGAGCCAGTCACCAGCTTTGCCCTGCTCTGGCAGCACAGATGGAGGTAGCACGCAGAGCTGCTGACTCGATGACAGACATCTCCAGTGGGCTGAGAAGACCTTGGCTACTGCTGTGGCAGGAAGGCCTCGGTTACACACAAAGACAAGAGCTAAAGTTGCTTTTTGATGATTTCTGTGGTCTGACAACAGCTAGGCTTCAGCACCGGGCAGCGCCACAGCAGCAGTGTTGTGCTAAGAAAAAAAGCCCAACTGAAAGAGGCAGCAAAAGAACGTCCTTGCTAACGCAGAAAGAGAGAAAACAAAAAAGTTTTCAGCCTCCTACTACGGTGGACACCAGTGAGTGCGCTCTGATGTCAGGAAGGAGACCAGTCAACAGAATGAGAAAAGACCGGGGCCGGAGAAGCCGAAGTCTCCAACATCTCTCACCACCCAGATGCTCTGCCCTGCCTTTAGCCACCTTCTCATGCAGAGCAGCCTGCTGCCCCCAGAAGATGAGAGATAAGGTCAATGGGAAAGCACAGTATTGCCAGACTGTGGCTAATTTTTTCAAATTTTTTTTTTTTTTTCAAAGAGAGGAAATAATGTGTGTAGAGCAGCAGTGGCTCATACTGGGTCAGTCAGGAAGTGTGGGGCTGGGTATTCAAAAAGACAGGTATTTTTGTTTTGTGGTTCTCTCAGGGAACAAAAGCATACAAGAAACCTTTTTTTTTAAGTAAAAAATGCAAAGTTAGAGTTCACCTATAGTTAACTGAGATATCAACATTATGTTTCACTCTGAAGAATGGCATTTTAAGTGGAATCCTTTGCATTTGTGGCTGCAATTATTATAGAAATGCTAAATTGCTAAAACCAGTGCTCCTTTGGATTGTAGCGCGGATAATAGCAGAAGGCAGGACAGGACAACAATGAGAGATTGTTAACTCTATTCCCACAGGTGAAGAGCTGAGGCATAATTGGTTTCAAGCTGAAGTTTCACATACATTTTCTTCAAGCACTTGCAACAATAAAAGTCTGTCCCTGCTTCTTCTGTCTTCATCTGCCTCTTGCTGTCTCTGCCTGAGCTCGGACCACGAAGATAAGAAAGAAATCTGAAAACACAAGTCCAAAACAGACATTGTGAATATGGCAAGTAATGGAAAAGAGAGAATCAGCTGGAGGTAGAGCTCTTTAAGTTACAAAGCAGCTTTTAATTTGGCCTTTCATGGTTGCTACTTATTAGCAGTAAACTAGCTGATAATCTGTACTGCTGCAAATGGTCATGAAAAATTAATGCAACAGAACCACTCAGAAGCCCACAAGAGTAGTCCTTGCACAGTGTAGTTGGCTGAAATACCTGGAATTCAATCTGCATGTTACACAGTTACATCTGTCTTCTGATGAGGAAGCTGAAAAAAGAGACTCTGTAATTAAGCAGAGCATTGTGTGTTTTGAAATTGGCTAAGGAAAAACCCACCCAGCCAGCAAACAACTGATTCCTGTGAAGACAAAGAGAAAAGGCAAAGATCTATTGTGCCAAAACTTCTATGAACACCTTAAACTCTCTGGTTCTACCAGCATAATGAAGGTGGTTTTAAATTAGTCTTCCCTCGAAGTGGAGAAGACCAGTAGTCTTTCTGGATATGTTTAAGTAAGAAAAAACAAGATTAAAACAGCCATATTTCTTGTCCTGAAGTGCTGGGTTACTGCAGAGCAGAAGAAAGCCCAGGCAGGGTAACAATCCCAGCTGATTTTACAGGAAATGTTTTTTAAAGAAACGAAAGACGCATTTTTACCATCTGAGTTGCAACGACTTGTTCAAAAAAATACCCTAAAATCCCAAACAGAGGAGGATCCCAAACACTACTCATTTCTGCAGGGTTTGTTACAGGCCCTCGAGAGCGAAGAGCAGAGCAACAACCCAAAGGACACCACTGAGGCCATGCTATGGTTTTGTAGCACCAGGTCACATTTCAAACCCTACCGCCTGAGCTGCCGTTGTGTGACCACTGTCGGGCCATTTACCCTCACACGAGAGCGGTGGTGGCTCATTTGCTTGTTCATATCTCTGCGGGAGGAAGCCAGAGCTGGGCTAAACAAAACTCTTGCATTATCATTACAACCAGCATTATTATTATTTTCCTACAGATGGAATCTGTGCTATCAAAAATTTTGTTGCTGTTTTCAGAAACTAAATCTGTATGAGTGTAGCACTAAAAAAACACTATTTGTAGTTCTGAGGCCAATATGCCAACTATACTTATTTTTACTTCGCTTTTTTTTCAGCCACCATACGATACAATCATGTTAGCAAAAAAAAGAAATGTATTTAAAAGCATCTGTTGTTTATGGCAACTTTAACATCTTCTATACTGATTTCCCGAAGGCAAAGGATTGTGTAATAAAAAGAAAGTCAATATTACAGCACTGAGGTTTAGAATTAGCGTGATAAATTGAATTTTAAAACAATATTGGCCCTATCCTGTACTTACAGATAATAAAACATAACGGAGCTGGTGATTTATAGGTTCTGCCACTGACAATATAACACAGAAGGAGACTGCCAAAGTAATATTCCTATTCATATATGTCACATTACATTTATATGTCCCTTCTGCTGCATTTCCTCAAGATGGAAGGTTGTGGTGTGTGGACTGTGAGCCTCAGTCATCAAACTTGCTCCAGCTCCAGTTCCATTCCTCCAGTCTAGAGCCCTCAGCAAGCCTTGCAAGGAGCTCCTGGCTGCCCTGGTTTCAAGCCAGTGACCCAGAAACACCCGTGAGCAGCTTTGCATGATTCAGATTCCTAAAATTCTCCTCTCCCAGGAGGTTAAAATACCATCCACGGTATTTGTCAGCATTCTGACACTTGCTTTGCTACACATCCCAGGATTTGTGTGCTTTCTTCTGGTGCCATCTACGCCATCGTCCCTTTTAATGATAAACCAGTAATGGTTCAGTGAGTCCAAACGTACCAATCCAAACGCTTCTGTCACCAAAATCTGGTACTTGTGCAGTGCATTTCTACAGGACGTGAAGGAGGCACGTCGGTCCACAGGGAGAGAGGAGACATGCCTGCTTTCCATATCCCTGGGGGCTGCAGGGCAGACATGAAGGAGCAACACAAGATTCACTGGCAAATGGTGCTTATTTCCAAAAGCTGCAGTGTAACAGCTGATGGTGCAGGGGTGTATGAACAGGACACTGAACACAGGGAGGATCCCCATCCTGAGAACAACCTCTCCTCAGGCTCTCAGCTGTGACTGATCATCTCAGTTTTTTGCTCTGCTGCTTCTTCTGTGATACCACAATGCCACTCACTGCCTACATCCAGTATTAGCAGAGTTTCTGCTCAGGATTTATTTAGTAGAAATGTTGCTACCTCAGCAGAACTGTGTGAGTTTCTGGCTTGGCTTTGGGTGCCTCTTTTCATGCTGCACACCCACTGGGCCCTTCTGACTGGTCTCTGTCAAAGGGAACACATAAAAAATTTAACTGCTCCAGAAAAGTCACCTCTAGACACCCCAACAGCCACCAGCACAAGGTCTACTCCAGCCCTCTGACAGCAGTGAAACCTTACAACAACCAGAGCAGATGCTCCCTTTCTGTCTGTGCCACAACATTTCAATCCCACCATCACCAGTTACATCTTCTCTTCCCAAGATTGCTGCATTTGCACAGGCACATGGTAAACCAGATCCAGGAGCTAATCCAGAGTAACTCCAGCCATGTTTTGTTTACCTGGCAGCAAGAAAAGGAGGCTGCCTTTCTTCTGCCCCGCACTGGATACAATGATGCCATTCCGGTAGTTTTGACGCTTCCAAATTTTGGCTTTCCCAGTTTCCCAGGGATTTTCCTCAGGTTTTATCATTTAACTCATCCACACAAGCTGCTTAGTGCCTAGTGATCTCTTTTTAGACAGTTTACAACAAAGATGGATTAAAGATCAGTTTAGCTATTAGCTCAGCTGTTTTAGTCTGCCAGCTTGACTTTCTCCCAGAGACAGGCCAGTTTAGCAGCTTATCTTCTCAAATCTGCTCTTGCACATGTGACCCATATTTGCATATGGCACATGTCCCACGGGACAGCAGGTTCAGTCCTTTGCACTCTGTGCGTTACTGTCCATCGTACAGAGAGCTTTCCTCGGGTTTAATAATTGCCACAGGAGCACACACACACACACAGGTGTGCATCAGACTGCAAATATTCTCTTGGGATTTAACCACAGCAAGAGGAGGACAGTAGTAACAACAGCCTTGCACTACAATTAAGCTTAAATAAAATGAAAGCAAAAGTCTACAAATTTATAACTAGAAATGGAGGTGGGATACTGTATGACCACACTCAGAGCACCAAAGTTTCTCATAGCTGAGAAACAGACTCAATTTAGACTTTCTTGATAGTTAGCTCTGTAATTTGATACTCACAAAATACAATGTTTAGTAGTAACAGCTGTAAGAAGACTCTAATGCAAAAGAAATTTGTATTATTACCATCAGGTTGGAACAGCCTTCTTTAATATCTATTCAAGGCAGGGGTTGAGGCTGCGTTTGGTCTTCAGGACGAGTAATATTTTCCTAGGCAATGATTTGCTCTTGGGAGGTCTACCTGATTAGCTTCCTGATAACCTTGAACAGAGAGCATTAGTGAAGAGCAAAATGACATCACAAAGGGGAAATAAAAAAAAAAAACATACTTACCAAAGAGCAGACAAAGACTCCCTGCCTACACATGAGCAGATCGATGGGTTGGTTTGTTAGGTCTGTATTTCAAGATCTTTCTTGGAGAAGCTCAGATTTATTACTGAACACGCCTTTGGATGTGCCCAAGTGCAGCGATCATCAGTGTTTCAGTGTGGTTACTGCAGAAAGGGTCACGACCATCAGCACTTGCCAAACTGCCTGGAGCCAGCAGTGGTGATCGCTGTGGCAGATGTCCTGTTCAAGCCCTGCCTTTGGATTTCCCCAAAGCAGGCTCATTTTCTTTCCTAGATGTGCCATGCGAGGGCAGCAGAGATTGAGGAACGGGGAACTGGTGTGCGGGCTCTGCGAGGACAGTGGCACTGCTCGGGAGGGGTGCCCGGAGGTGTCCCCGGCCACTCCGGCCCCTGCCTCGACCAGCCACAGGAACTCCTGCAATCGCTGCTGGACATCCCACGGGATGCGGAGCCTGTGAGGAATCGGACGATAAATAGGTCTCTAATAGAGTCCATAACACTTTTAAACTTTTACGACGGAGTCCCCACCCCTGGAGGGATTTAACAGACGTGTAGCTGAGGCCCTTGGGGGTGTGGTTCAGTGGTGGGCTTGGCAGGTTGGATTCGATGACCTTAGAGGGCTTTTTCAACCTAAATAATCCTGTGATACTCACTCACCTCTAATGCAGAGGGGGGAAAAGATGCTGAGCAGCCAAAGCCTGTGTGAGACTTTCATGCCTGAAGCATTAAAAGCTCAACCTCGAGATTTCGGCTGCACCTGACCCTGATTTCCAGAGTCTCGGTTAAATCTGTTCGATTCGGTGGCATTTAGCGATTATTTTACGAAGAAGGAACCGTTGTCATTTCTCACCCTCCGAGGCCAAACCACAGCTCTGACTCTTTCCTTGCATATTTGTGCAGTTGCCATGAGGTGGAGCCGTGCACCAAATCCCAGCGGCGAATCAACGGAGACCAGGGGCTTTCAGCTCTTTTTATTTTTTCCACTTTAGCCAGGTTGATCCCAAGCCTCCATCCAAAGTCAGGTGATGTTTACAAGCACCGATAAATCAAGCAGAAAGCGCTGATGGTAATGCTGCTCGTTATTGATCGGGTTCTGCAGGTGATGTTCAGGGGAGGGTTAGCCATTCCCACCATTCCCAGGTGACAGGGTTGCCTTGGGATGCAGTCAGCCACCGAGAACAGAGCTGGTTAGATAATGCTTTGGGGTTCTGTTTCCGTGTCTGTCCTGATTACCCTCACACTCGATTCTGAGGCTTGAAGAGGCCTGAGCAATCTGAGGGAGAGGCTTGGCATGGAGAGGCAGCTACAGGTGCTTTTCTCTAAGCTGCCTCTCAACCCTACAATCTTCCCCTATAAACTGAAATCTCCAGCTTTTCCTCCAAGTGTACCTTCTGTTTCCTTTTGCCTCCTTGCCCAGGGTCGTGGTGTTTCCTGGCTACCAGGGTGGATGCAGTGCTTCACCCAGAAGATGAGCCAAGCCTGTTCGCAGAAACTGGAGGGACAAAGCATCTGAACATAAATCCCAGGATGCAAGGATGGATGGATGGATGGATGGATGAAACTGCTCCAAGACAAGTGCTGTGATTTGGTTTCATTTCGATCACTCTCCCTTGAAATAGTTATTCTATTCCTGGCATAATTTTCATGAAGGAAAATTTGAAAATCTTGCAGGAACACTATTTCCCACTTAAAAACAAACATGCTGGAAAAATTCCCAAGAAGATCTGAATAATACGTCTGTAACGCTGACAGGCACAGCCCTTGTGATGATGTGTCTTTCAATGCCTGGGGTCTATTTAAGTTATGAATCCCATCTGTTATGCACAAGGATGGCTACTGAACATCCCAATAAGAGAGCAGGGATTTGTCTGGAAATACATCCTACAGTAATGTTTTCTGGTGTTTGGTGTAATAAAGGGAATATTATCATTGGTTACCTCACTGATATGTAACTTTCTGTTGGCAAATCTTTCACAGTAAGGTTATAATAACATCACTCTTCGGCATCTCTGCCAGATACTCAACTCTTTATTTTCTGATCTGTCATATAAGCTGAGTAATTTATATGCCTGTTCGATACAAAAGGTGGTTATTATATGTTTCAAGAAAGAGATTTGACAATACCTGCCTTGTAAGAAATATCGAGTCATAGAGAGGAAAGGCAAAGGGAAATGCTGTAAATCAAGAGGTGACAAGGCAGTTTTCAGATGGAAGATTAGAACATTGTTCAGGGTTCCACAAACAAATATGTTGAATTATAGACAGAATGCCACTTTCTAGCATTTGTCCCCTGTTGCTGCAGTCCTTTTAAGGACACAAATCCCACTGAAGTCAAATCATGTCTATAAAGTAAATTCCAAAATTAATCCATAAGTAGAGTCTGACATGGAAATGCTTATTATTAGCTTGATTTGTACAAGATGTATAGATATGATTTCAAATAAAAGCAACATTATGGAAAAAATTACGTCAATTGCAGTTTTGTCTGAATAAGGACTGCACAGTATGAATGTGTCCCAAAATAACACATCTGCAGTGATCTAAGTGAAGCTTAGCTAACATTCCCTGCACTGTATTTTTACACAGGTAACTGTGTAACTGCCTAAACCCAGCTCTAAAATGACACTGGATCCCCCCAAGCCCTGACAAACGGATAGAGAGAGAGCCCCTTGCTCTATCCAGGGAGAAAGAGCAGTGATGGACACTGGCCTGATGCCAGCACTGCCCTCCAGCCCATACAAATATGCAAGTTGATGTGTTTTAGCTGAGGGACTAAGAACCCTTTGCTGTTTGCATTTGCTCCAAAACCATCACGGCTCTGCCTCCTGCCATACGGGCCAACAACATGACGAGCTTCAACACAGCACGAGCAGGAGGGGAGAGAAAGCCCATTTGGGTGTGGGACTGTGTGGTAACACAGCAAAGGGGGCTGTGGAAAGCTCCTGCCAGGGTCTGCAAACTGCCTTGATCCCCCTGAGCAAGGCGAAGGAGAGCAGCCGAGCAACATGGAAAGAGCAGCTCCTCATGGAAAAACATCCAACATTGTCAGACCGGTGCTGAACTCCTCTTAAGAGGATGATAGGACAAGCCCACCCTGCTTCTGCCGGTCTGTACTGTCCTGCTTTCCATGGCAGTGCTGCTCCACCAGCAGCCACCCTCCTGGTGGACTATCCTACTGTCCCTGGACACCACTGTGCAGCCCAGGGGCCCTCAGGGAGCAGGGCTTATCCTGCTCCTGGGCAGTGCCTGGATTTTGGATATTGCAGAGACACCAACGCATGGGAGGAAGAATTCATCCTGAATTCAGCTTGCCCTTGAGCAGAGATACCATTTCCCAGCCTGAGACTGGAAATCCAGACCTCAATTCAGAGGGCAAGGCGAGCCTATCATTGCTTTCAATTAAAACAGGAAGATCATTTCCACTGAAGATGGAAGGGCACATTCCCTGTCTCAGAGCAGTCCACCTGGGAAAAGGGAAAAGCATCCTCACATTACACTGGGGAGAAGAATGTACGTCACTGCTCTTTTGAAGTGGCAGCTTGGGTAGGAGCCTGGTGGCAACAGATGTGATCCTCCAGAGGAGTTGCTGAACTGTGTCGTGCAGAAGTGGATTTCCAAACCCAGCAATACCTGCTGTCTTGAGTGACCTACTTTTTCTGCACGCTATGTGAGCAGGGTTAGGCAACAGCTAATTCGGTGCTGAAAACTAAAACTGTCGGGTGTCGTGGTTTTGCCCCCTCAGCCCATCCCTGGGGCTGATGATGGTTTTGTCCAGGTAATTTCCGGACAAAAAGACCAATCAAAAGTCCAGAAACGCCTTTGCTAATTACATCTTCAAGAAAACGGAAGAGAAGGTTGTTGGCGCAGTTGGAATTAGAGTAGCAGCCATGTAGAGGAGAGGAGTACTAGGCCCGAACAGGGCCAGACTCCTTCCTCCCCCGGCTTGGGCCGGGGGGGGGAGCAGGTGCAGCACTGAAGTCCTCCCTTCTCTCTTGTAAGAGAGTGAAGAGAAAAAAAAATTTAAAAGACGGACTGCTTGGACAAAAACCGCTGTGGAAGAATTCCAGCCGAAAAATAACGGAGCTTCCAAGGTCGAAGCTGGCAGCTGAAACTGCAGCAAGAAAAGTAAAGTGCGAAAGGGGGGGAAGCTTGTTTCCCCCCTGCCTTTCTGCTCTCTCTCCTTAGCAAGGAAAAGACTGAAAAATAATCTTCGCTACTTGTAAAAGTGTGTTAGAATAAGAAGACTCCCCATACAGCTAATAAAAAAGTTTGTGGATGTACTAAAAAGAACCAAAGCTTCATGAAAAAGACTGAAGTGAAGCAGAGTCCTAATGGAGATTTATAACCCTAAAGAAAACTTGTGTTGGAGCAGTGACAACTCAGGTGAAATACGAGATCCGTGCGTGTGTGAATCCATACTGCTGTTAAAGATTTTGTAACTCTGAAAAATCTCATGCTAAAGCGAGATGGCCCATGTGAGATGCTGAAACCCGTGTATGTGTAGGATCTGTGCTAAACCCATGCCGAAAAGTCTATCAAGGACTGTTCTCCCATGGAGAGGGACCTCCATAGGAAAACAGGGGTAGACTCTTAAACCATTAGCCCCTGTAACCCTGTGGAAGAAGATCCATAGTAAGCAAGTGTCCCCTTGCAAGCCTATGGAAGAAAAACTCTTCGAGACCTAAGTAATCTCCATCCTTCAGTCTTAACCCAGGAGGGGGGGAAGCCCAGCTCTGGAAACCAACACAGAACGAGAGAAAAAGAGAAGAAATTCCAACTGCAATGAAAGTGTGCTGCTGCTGAGGATCTATTACTAGAGGAAGAAAGCTGGAACTCCAAAAATACAGAATGAAACTACTTCTTCTCCTTGAACTAATATAAAAAAGGAAGAAGTATTTTTATAAATATATAACACTTCAACTTAGGTAGAAATTATTATAGATATAATTCTTTAGTTTTTAACTTATTAGTAGTATTAATAGTTTTTATTTTACTAGTAATAAATATTTATACTATTCCCCCAAGTCCTGTCTCTCTTTTGTCTGCAAATACCTTCTCTCAACTAGTAGTAATTATGTAGAGAGTGGAAGGCAAAATTAACCCAGAGCAAAACCACGACATCGGGCAGCAACAATTTTCACATGTCTGGTGAAACCCATAGCAACCTCACTGCTCCTGACAAGGGTTCCTGGGCAACACCCCGTTTCAGCCCAAAGCTTTGGGTGCATATCTAGCAGGAACATGGCCCTTTGCTGAACTGAGCCTAATCATTCAAATTCATTTACCAGATCTAACAGGAGTTCTTCTTACTACCATGCACGGTAATTCATCAACTATAGTGGTTTTAATGTTATCTTTCAAGTCAGAAAAAAAATGAGAAGCATTTTTGTGTTGAGCATCCAAGCAGTGCTGTGCACTGAGATGAGCAAGGCTGTCAGCAGGACGGACACACCAGCAAATCCAGCTTTCCCAATGGCCTTGCCACATATCACAAATAACAGCGGCTATAAAATCCCACCCTACGTCACCATCACTCTTCACCCAGCCCTGTGCTAGCAGGCCTCTCACAACCCTTCGCTGCCATTATTTCATCTCATCTGGGTCAGCAAATGCTCAGTTATATCTGTACTGATTTATACTCACCCCTAGTTGAGTTTTCACTGGGATTGGAAATGTTCATTTACCCATAGGGGGAGGAGAAATAAGTGAGGAGAAACAAGTGAGTCACTCATTTGGATTTTGCATTAGTTTCTAATGCCTGTGCTAAATGACTAACAACTGTTTCCAAAGTTGGGATTCAATATATTTCCTGATACTTTGACTGTATACAGATTTTTATCTCTGAACAAAATCTGATTTCTCGATGAATTGGCCAATTAAATTAAACAGCTCTCCTCAAAATGACCCCCAGTTACCAGCAAGAAATTTAACCCTGATGGTTGCAGCTCCAAAGCTCAGTGTGTTTTGTCTCCCTTTTTTTTCCCCTGAATGAGATCCTGGCACCCTAATTCACAGCCACCAGAGCTGATCTCCACGGAGAGTCGCAATCAAGTCAACTCTTTCTCTGCAGCACAAAGGAAATCACATTTCTTTGAAACGCCGAGGAAATCTGAATGTGTGTTCCTGTTCAGCATGATTAAGGTGTCACATAGCACTCCCACGCACCCCGACACAGAGAACTTCTTGCCGGCTGCTGATGTCAAAGCAAATCAGCTGCAAACACGAAGGGGTTCTGAGAAACACAACTAGGACGCGCCAGGCAGGCTGCCAGCGACCTACCCAGCGTTGTATGGACCAGGCAACCTCAAGGACCAACCCCACACAGGGGATGCGGACACCACAGTAGTGTCCCCTGCCCCCCCAGCTGGTGTCTGACACAGGCAAGGGCCACATATTTTTTGTCACTAACAAATTTCTGAATGTGAGCTGCTTGTTGCTGGTTATAAAACCCTGATAATAACAGTGAGTGTATCCATAGCAATTGGGAACGTCTCCAAGGGGTGCACTGCTTTGCTTTTGGATTTTCCCCAAACCTTTTTTGCGTGTGCTCCATCTTGGTCCCAGTCACCTGGGACATCTCTCTCTATCCCTGTTCTGCCTCTCATTGCCCTGATGGTTCCGGCTGCCATCCTCTTGCTTCTCTTCAGCTCTTTATTCTGTATATTTTTGCTTGTTTGTCCACTATTAACATTAATAATTTAGGAAATTGTCTGCTTCTGCTGAAATCAATTCCTGTGCTACTGCTGCTAAGTGCTGGGCCTGAGCCCAAGAGCTGCTATAACAGGGCCCAAACAAAGCAAACGAAATGAGAACAAGAGGAAAACAGGCGCCTTATCCTTCAGCACCCTGTGAATTTAGGTGGGGATGCTCAAAGCCTAAGAAACACAAGCACCACATTCCAGCTGAACTCCCTTCTTTGTCAAAGTTCTCCCAGTTGCAGTCCTGGTTACAGCTACAGTCCCTGTAACAGTCCTAGTGCTGGAAGAATTCAGCCTCAGAGCAGGAGCCCCACTAGGTCTGTGTTACCCCCAGGGCAAAGCTGCTCAGATACAGGCAAAGAGGACTGACTCGGTGGAAAATACATCACTCCATGCCTCTGCAGATGTTCACCTAACGAAAACTATAAAGAACTGAACCCCATCAAACCTCCATCTCTCTGCCAGGGACCATTTCCCAGAGCTACACCAACCTCACACAGAAGATGCCGTCTTGATGGTGATTCATTTCCTCGCAAGTGGCAGAGGAAGAGAAGCACCTTGTGTCTCAGGGCTTAAGCCATGGGGACCAAGTTCTTCTTATTTCCTTCTCTGGCGTGCACAGCTACACCGCTGAGGGCTCACATGGGGAACCTGTCAACAGCAGAGGGCACGGACTCCGTCTTGGAGAGACATTTTCTGTTCTTAATCCATGGGCTTTAAAAGCTCTGTGAGGGAGACAGATAAATAACAAGTCAATAAAGACAGTGATTTAGGGGCCAGGTATGCAGACAGTTTGACTAAGGCTGAGAGGACAAATTCATCTGGTATAACATCACTGAAGCTCAACTCTGCTCCGTGCTGTTGAGCCATACAGTTGGGCTTCTCTGTCCTTCCTTGAGCAGCATTTTAGCAAAAGGACTTTTTAATTGGGTTTTTTAAGTGGCTGGATTAAAACACCACCCCCAGATACACGTGGGCTGCAGCTGTCCCCTGAGGGCAGGAGAGGTTGGCTGGCCAGAGGAGGACTTGTGCCAGGGCTGGAGCTCAGCTCCCACTGGGAGCTGCCAGCACCCCGCAGCTGGACCCAGCCCCAGCACACTGTGTAGCCTGCCCTGCACCTCGGGGCCGGGAGCAATCCCAGGAGCTCAGGGAGGATGCCAGAGCACAAATCCCAGCCTGCACACCCAGGGAGCGGGCGTGCCAGGGAGGGTGTGGGCATCCAACGCCTCCACTTGCCTCCTCCTCAAGGGCTTGGCCGATATCCCCCTGAGCCACAAACACAGATGCTGGAGACCCAGCACTCCACTCACCGAGCCCTCAGCTGGATCCATGTCCTTACTCCTCTGTTTACTGACCACTTGCAGCACCTGAAGGGCAGAGAACGTGAGGACACACTTCCAAATGCGGGGACACACTTCCCTTACCCACCTGAGTCTGAAGTGCTTGGAGGCTGGGCAGGAATGCGGTGCCAGCCCTGATGGGATACGGCCAGAAGCCAGCGCTGCTACTGCAGTCACATAATTGAATAACAAGAACAGATTAGGCAATCTCTGTGCTTCATGTTGACAAGGCTGAAGGAAAGAACAGAACATGTAATCAAATGAGAGGGGGTTTCTTTATTTATTTATTTATTTTGAAAGAAAGACAGTATTACGGCACTGTAAGAGGTGGCATAGCATGCACTAATTATGCTGCTGGGGATATTTCTCTCTCGCAGGTTTGAGGATAAGACTGAGACTTTTATTAAAGCCTCAGGGAGAAAAGAACTGGAGGAGCTGGCATTCATTAAGCCCCCAATTCACTTACTGCTTATTCAATAGCTTCTGCCCCTCCGTTTGGCTAACCTGCCTGAGAACACATTCACCTCTTCACATCAGCAACCTGCAATCAGAAAAATCACCTGTAATCCAGCTTCCTCCAGGCACAGACCCAGAGCTACATAGTCTTAATGACAGATCAGGCTAAATAAAAAGCACAGATCCACAATCTGCTATCAGGAGATGTCTAAGGCTTCCTTCTTTAGATAATTTCTGCCAAGACATTCGTGCTGAGTCACTGGGTTTGCAGTGCCATGTGCTGGTAGGAGCTGCCAGAGCTGACCCGGGGCAGGGGCTGCTGCTGCCTGCGGAGGCTGAATGAGAGCTGTAAAAGGAGCACCTGGGCACTTTCCATGGGCTTTCTTGGCTAATCTGCAAGCCAGGATCGGAGTGAAATTGTACTGAAGAAATCATCTGACTGGTACATGAGGTTTTTTAGCTGGATTTCTTTGCTGGTTTAACAGGCAACTAGACCTCTAGTTATCCAGCTACCCGAGGATGTAATTTGGTGACTCACCACCATCCAGGTACCAGTAATGACAGCTGGAGTTTTCCCCCAAACAACTGATTTCAGGTACATAATTAATTTAGATCCCTTTTAAAAAAATCTGCTCCTGATTTTTGTCTCTATGGTGCAAAACACACCAAATAACGCCTTCTGCAGCAGTGACCTGGCTTACTCTGCATGTGGGAATCATCCAGACAAGGGAGGCTCTTTGCTTTTTTGAATCACCCTTCTGAAGTGATCGGTGGAGAAACAATCTGCCTGAAAAGCGACAACCCCAGACTGCTAATAAATGCCCCCAGGCTTCAGGAAACCTGCCAAAATTCCCTGGAATTAGCCCAGCATCTTTGGTTTGGTAAAGAGCTCCTACAGCATGCGAGAGGGCGAGTACCCCAGACTGCAGCGGGACTTGTGGCATATGTGCAAAGAGACATTTTGCCCTGTTTAGGGAATGGCTGGCTAAGTTATAGGTGACACCATTCCCTGGCGGTGTCATTTGCCCCGACACCTTTTCAGTGGGAAGGCAAACTTGTCACGGCCGAGATGTGTACGGAGTTGCCTTATTTACTCTCCCCGGGTGGCGTGAATCAGAGTTGAAAAGTGCAGTATGTTGAAGCCAACCCATATTCCCATGATGTGCGAGTGTGAGTCACTCGGCAGGGAGATTCTGCCAGGGTCCCTCCTGGACGACCCGGCCGTGTTAAACGCGCCGGAAAATCCGCGGATAAAAACATCCCCAGTGACGCACGGGAGCCGAGTAGGCTCCGTGCCTTTTTGGGGAAGCTTCTGAAACGCCGACGTTTCCTCTTGATCGATAATCTGGTTGGCAGAGCGGGGCTTTGAAGCAATCCAGAAAGCACAGCCTTCTGCTCGCAGGGCCACTGCTGCTTCTCTCCCGGGAAGATGACGCGCGGGGTAACCCCTGGCACAGGCAGGGGGAAGGATTTCTCTTCCATGTCTATTTAAATCTCCTGGAAGAGCTGCTGCTTACGGGAAATGTAACGCATGATGTGGAGGGGCTTCCTGTTCAAGGGGCAAAGAAAAATCGAAAAAAGAAAAGAACAACCCCCATCCCAAGGTCTCACGGCTGGTTTCTGTTTCTCCCTGTCATCTCCTTTCTCCCTTCTGTCCTCAGAAAATATCACTTGTGGGGTTATCACAGGCTGCTTTCCTGCAGCAGGTCAGCTGGAACAGCCTGACAGAGGTTTCTTGGCCTTAAACACCACCAGACCCCTGATCCTCCACTTACCAGAGCTGATCCTCCACTCCCCGCAGCCACCATAGCGAGGGCATCGCTGTCCTCAGCAATGATTTCCAAGCAGTTGTCCTGACTTAGAATACAAGGAAAAGCCACTGACAAGAATATTTCCAGATAAATATCTCATTAGTTTCAACCACAGGCAGCCATGAGTCATTTCCCTTTGACTGGAATCCTCTCTTGTGACCAGAGATCTGGTACTGTGTAAAATTCATAATTATTTTGAAAGGATACCAACAAATTGATAATTATTCTCAAAAAATTCAGGCCTAAACAAAATCCTGCATTTTCTCCAGAGATACACTGTTAGTTAATCACCTTTGCTCCTACCACATCTGTGAGATAAAACTGAGTAATTTTACTGCAAAACTGGAGTTCTTTTAAAGCCACTTTCAGTGCTCAAGCAGCAGGTTGGGCTTTCCTTGAACCACAGTTCTGTCTCCTGGTAAATTGTGTCTTTTCCCCCCAAAATATAAGTGGCATGAGGTGATTCCCACCCTTGGGCACCCGCTCTGCAGCCGCTGCAGCACCCTGGGGTGGGGGTTACCAGGCTGGCTCCCACGTGCCGTGTGGGATTTGGCAGCTCCGTGCCACTGTCGAGCTTTTCCCTTTCCTTTCCAGGAACTGGCTCAACTCAGCCACGCTCTGGGAGCGACTCGGAGCCTGATTAATTGCAGACCCCGAGGCCTGAACGCCAGCACTGTCCCTCATGCCAGCAGACATTTTTCTTTTAGACAGATTAGTTCTTCGCCTCCTTTTTTTCTTTTTTTCTTTTTTTCTTTTCTGAAATAACAACAGCTTGACCAAGACCAAATCCCCAACTTCCAAAATCAAAGCTAAAGCTGTACCTTGGAGTGCAGACAGGCAATCAGACAGGCCCTGCTGGGGTCACACAGGGCTGGCCATGGCCACACGTGAAGTGATGTAGTAGCATCATTTGCCACGATCAGTCACTGGAGCCTTTAAGCCTGTACTCAATATCCACTTGAAAACACAAACCCAAACAAAAATCCCCAGACTACTTATTAATCACTGAGGTCTGCCTTAAAAGGAGCTAAAAAAAAGAACCTTTCCCATCAACTTTCGTGGGATTTGGATTATGCTTTTTCACTGGAAATGAATTCATGACAGAACAGGACCCTCAGCCAGCAGCCACCAAGCAACCTGCCACCACTCTGTAGAGGCTTTTGGGATCCTTCTGGGCTGTCAAAGCTGCTGTGGGAGCACTGGTCAGGATGCTCACACTCAGCCAGTGATGGCATGGCTTCAGCTGAGCACAGCACTGAAACTGGGACTTTATTCAGACCCAAACCTCTCGTCAAATGTTTTCCCTCATGTCATTCACTGTTTGTTAGCCCATGGGTTTACCCTGGTGACTCATTAGTCACTGCTCTTGTCTGAATTCAGTGTATTTCAAGAGAATAACTAAACTTCAGGAGAAGCTTCTTATTGGTACTAATGAAGAGGAGGGAAGACGTGGTGGTGGGGAAGGATGAACATGGTTGTCATCTCATGAATTTCTCTACTTCTCCCTGGGGGTTAGTCCCTGATGCTGTGGGTACTCACAGGTTTTTTCCCTGAATCACAGGGAAAAAAATGACCCAGCCCTGGCCCATACTGTGCTGGTACAGCCTCCCAGCACAGGAGTGGCTGCAGATGGGTTTGCTTCATGCTGCATTTCAAGGCATGGAGGAATAGGAAGCTTCACACCAACCTGCTCCTTCCTTGGGTCTCCCCTCCAGCCTCTTGCTGCCCTGGGGCCACACCACAACATACCCTGGGACAGGAATGGGCCCCACGCCGGGCTGGGCCCCCTGTGGCCCCTGAGCACCGTGTCAGTCCAAACCAGGCCCCCAAAACCAAAGTCACTTCACTCATGAGCTGGAGCAGCTTTGTTTGGCCTCCATAAAGATGTCGGAGTAATCGATGGACGGGAGGTGACTCGCGGTGCAGCAGCGGGCAGAGCTGCCATGTCCTCACATCACTGCTGATGGCAGCTCTCCCTCATCATTCCCGGGACACGCTGGAGCTGCTGGGCACGAAAAAAGGACAACTTCACCAACTAACTTTCACAAGGAACAGGGTGCAGCTCAGAGCCCCTCAGTGGCAGGGCAGGGGGAAGAGGAGGAGGAGAAGGAGGAAGGCCCCAGGACCGCAGTGGCTGAGTGCCAGCGCTCAGGCGGGTTTCCTTGGCAGCCGCAAGCTCAGGGCACTCACCATACCTAAGTGAAGATTTTGTCGCCATGGAAACATTGATGTCATCGGCTCTGCAGTAGCTTCAACCTCAACTGCAACTTTTTTTCTCTTTTTCCTCCCTCCCCCCACACCCCCCGGTTTGGGGTTTTTGTTTATTTGTTTGTACCTTTCTCACAGGAGGTGACCCCACCACAGCACGCAGGGGTGTCCAGCAGCCCAAATCCCTCCTCACATGGTCTGGGGGTACCGGGGAGCCCATCACTGGGAGCTGTGGGATGGGGCTGCATTTCGGGAACACCCACCAGGACTGTGTGTGCCCTGCACACACTGACCCATTTTCCCTGTCCTCACAAATTGGCAGTATTTTCAAGGAAGACAGTTTGGAAGCTCCCAAAATGTGAAGGAGATGACCTGGGCAGAGGCTTCCCAGCCAAGGAGATGCCTCACACTGGGGGACCTGCTGTGCGTGGTGCCTGCAGCTCTCACTGCACAGGAACACCACGAGCATTATGGCAGAGCCACCACCGCTCGCTCTCCTGGCAGGAGGAGCCAGACAGACCCACCAAAGAGGAAATTCCACATCTCCATGAGGGAGGTAATGCCTGGGTGAGCATCTGATGGCTGCTGGCGGAGCTTTGCCCTCCGTGCTCGGTGAGGTTCCCCCATGCACCGGGACAGGGTCTCCCCAGCAATAAACCAAAAATCCCTTTGAAAACAACACTCAGCATATTCCCTGGAGAAAAGAATCATGAAGGAGTAGGACCTGGCATCTTCACCAGGCTTGAGCATGGAGACTCAGACCCCTGCTGGCCCCAGTTCCAGGGATGGATACGATCCCATTAGGCAACCTTGATTTCCCTGGAGCCTCCTTTAACTTATCAGGGCTACTGCCATTAATAGTGGACTGTTGCACAAGTCTGGGTCAGACTGTTCCAGCCAAAAATACATGTTACCGAGTTCACTGCAATGTTAAAACAAGCCTTTCACCTCAGTGACAGGGCAGGAGCAGCGCTAGGGCAGAGCTTGGCTGTCCTGGCTGCCCCTCTCACACAGCCCTGAGTCACAGGGAGCTTTGGTTTAGCTAGAATTGGGATTTTTATAAAGGTCTGATTGATTTTTTTTGTTGTCACACTGGACAAACCCTGCTACTGCACTAGGTCATTCTGCAGAGCAGGATCTGCTCTTTTCCTTACCAGGAAAGGGATCTTGATGGGCCCCATCCTCTTGGATCCAGGCACAGGGATGCTCCCCCAGCACCACCACTGCTCACCCCATCCATCAGGGCTGGAGAGAGAACCACGCTGAAGGGAGGCAGCTGGCAAAACAGAATCAGAGAACAACATAAAATCCCAGTCAACAGACAGGTTTACAATACCTCTTCTCTTTCATAAACAACAATCGACTGCAACCTGTGTGTTTCTAACACCGTGGCCTAAACTGAAATTCAAAGTGTTCCTGATAAATGCGTTTTTGCAACCTTCAAGGATCACGCTCTGCCTCTCTGCAGCAGTAAATAACCAAACCTAGCCCCAAGATCTCAAAGCACCTGGCAAATGAGTCACTAACATTAGTTATCCTTAATGTCATCATAATTGGTAAAATATGGAAAGAAAAGTATCCCTAAGCCAAGGTTTCTGTATTTCAGTGTAACGAGGTACACTGCATACCAAAGACAGCAGCAACACTTACAGTAAAGTGGGACAGCCAGTGGGTCTCCGACCCCATATTCAAAACCAACTTCTCCTTCTAAAAGAACTTTATGTAATTTAATACAAAGACACTGATTTCATAGCAAAGGCTTATATAAAAATGGGAGATTCTGGGTGGGAGAGGCTGCTAAGTACCTCAGCTACTGTGAACAAGTCAGCTTCAAATGTATCCTGCATTAGAATTAAAGGATTAATGTTTGATATTCTATCCCAGCTGGAAGAAAAATTAACAAGAAAGTGGTTACTATATCAACTGCCAGATCTGTGAAGCAAACTGGTGTTGAGACCAGTGTGAGGTGTTGAGACCAATTTAATGGTCTGAACACGAACTGTATTCTGTTACACAGAGCTGTGTTTGGATCTTTGCAGATGGTGGTAGAAAAAAGACACATATTTACATCAGCAGTGCTGTATTAACAAGGTTCATCCATGACCAGCAGATCTCTGTGAGGTTTGGGTATGTATATATTTAAAATCTGATAGAGCCTATTTGAACATTAAAAATGTATTACAGTACTTGTTCCAGCTGGTTGGTGAAATGCATAAATCACCTAAAAAAAAATAATAAAAAAAGCAGGTATCAGGCTAGCAGGAAAAATACCTGCATGTTTGATATTACTGGCAAAAAGGACATTCCAAGATCTGTTATTAATAAAAATGGCTTATCTCAAATATTTATTTAAACTGTTCCCCAGTCAGTAGAAAATGGAAAAAACCTGCATTGTAACATCCACTTAAAACAAGTATTTTGAGATGAGTACTCTATTTAGCTGGAAAAAATCATTAAAAATTCAAGATGCAGCAATATAACTGAGTGATGTGTTCTAACAGGCACAGCTGGTTGTTGTTACAGGGGCTGGGAGAGGTCAGCACTGCCTTTAGCCTGAGAACGACGGCAGCTCTACTGCCTACTGCTTATAGATGTGAACAAAGTTTCAAGGAGCTCCTTCTCCAGATTAAAAATCCTTGTATATGTGAAAGAAGAGGGTACTGCAGCTCCCAGCCATCAGGGGAGTGGAAATCCCAAAGATGGGAACAGGCCCAGCTGCTGCTGTTTTCCAGAAGGCAGCAGTCCTGCGTGGAGCTGGCATTTCCCTGCTTTGCTCTCAGCTCATTATTATTTTATTCACTTACTGCATTTAGGGATTTCTAGTCCAGAGTCTGCTCTGTTTCCAAGAGGACTCGACCTGAATGGAGACTTGATGCTCTCTGGGAAGGATAAGGAATGAAGACTCTCAGAGACACTTTCTGAGGCTCAGAGAGGGAGCCTCTCCCTGCCCTGGGGAGCAGGGCAGGTCACAGCCCCGGGACAAGGCCTGGCCGCTCTGGGGACATACAGCCAGCCCTGAGGAGATCAGGAACCCTCAGACCTCAGAAACGGCTCTGAGCAACCTCCAGATCTGCCCTGAGGACAGTCTGGATGCTCTCCACACCCACCCGTGACACCACCTTCCACATCTCTCCATGAGGTCCCTCAGTGTTTGGCAACGAGCCTCAGGTCCTCATGGATGGGACTTGTGGATAACTGGGCCTCCACCTGGTGTGAAAGGATCACATGAACAAGACACACCGAGCTCTTACCTGGTAAAGAAACGACAACACTTCAGGCCAGCAGCTGTTTCAGCACTCCCCTACAAGCCAATCCATGCTGAATTGTCAGGATTTCAGGCACATATTTTACTCTCTGAGCGACAAATAAGCTGTACCCACCCAGCTGGGAAACGGGAGGCAACCGGTACTTTGTGAGATTCATCTCTGTGTCTGGTCTTCTGAAACTCAAAACGTAGCTGTGAGCAGTGAAAGCAGCAGTAGGAAGGTAAGACAACTGCAGGGTTTTAATGAGGCCACGAGAAAATTGATCTCCTGAAACTCGGCAGTGCTGCAGCTTCGTGCTTTTTGGACTTGCATCAGAGCTATGGCACTAGTTCGGGTTGAAAGTCGAAAACTGTAGGTTGGACAAGCCCCTGGCATTCCGAGTCCCTGGGAAGATGGGCAGCAGTAACCTCCCAAATGGAACCAGGCAGCTTTTCAATAGCTCCATTATCAGCGAGCAGCAGCTGGGCACAGGCAGAAAGGCATCATTATCCAGGGGAAACCACCAGAGCTGTCTACAAGGCCCAGTGCTCTGGTTGAAAAAACTCAGGAAAACCTTCCCAAGTGCAAGCTGAGATACAGCAACTCCATTACAGCATGTCTAATCCCCACCTTTTGTAACCCACAGGGGAATCCTCTGTCCGACACAATCCTGAAGGGTTCTAACAAAGCTGCTCTGTAACTGCCCCAGGCCAGGGACCAAAGGCACCTGTGAGACAGACCCCAAGCACTACTTTACTGAACAACACATCAATCATCTTCAGGCTTGCTCAGATTTTGTTCAGCCTGCTGCCATCGCAGGGCTGGGATTCTCCTGGGTTGGGAGCAGGGAAGAAGCACAAAGGAGGAACTTCTTTGAAGCTGTTGCAGAAGGCAGGGCCTGGGCAGGTGTTGAAGGGGGGATCTCACGCACATCCATCCCCTGCTCACTCCAAGTCACCCATGTGGCATCTTGGTGAACCAGTGCACCATGGACGTTCAGGCTTCTCCTGCTGCTGCTGATCCTGCTGAAGTTGCAGAGCCCAACTGCTGTCGCTGGTTCCCTCAAAGGCAGGAGCTCAGGGATGGAGTCATCGCCCACAGCAGGATAAGAAGCTGTGCCCAACACATGGCTTCATCTCACCAAGCCCCAAAACTCTCCTTCCTTGGGCAATTTCTCAGTTCCTTATGCAACATCACAGGAATATTTCTGGCTATCCAGGGTCCAGAAAGGCTTTGTGAAGTCCTTGCTATTGGCAGGGGAGAACAGCCCACAGGCAGCAGTGACTGGTCAAGGGGAAAAGACCCAAAAAGCCTGACAGCCTCAGCTACACCACTCTGGTTTCAGTGAAGAAGAAAAAAAAAAGGCACAGCTTACTCTCTTTATCAAGAGCCATCCAGTGAGCAATTCTTACCTTGGTTGGAAGCACAGTACAAACCCTTGTGTTTCTCCATGTCCTGAAGTCTCTTTTGTAGATTATAACAGAAATAAAGACCAAAATGAGAGTATAGGAATACAAGCGATGAAGGTAGCTCTCAGAACATCTGTGGGAACTGGTTTCAAGTGGAGCTCATTTGTTTGAAGGCTAAAGAAGTTCAGTAACCATCTAGACAACAGAGGCAGAGTTGTGAAGCTCCAGCTGGATCTCCTGCTGGCATCACACACCAGGGAGCTTCACCAGGGACAGCAGAACACAAACACAGCACATCCCTCCCCCTGGATGCTGCCCTAAGAGGCACCTTAACACACAGGAACCCCTCTGGAGTCTGGAAATGCCCCAGAGTTTCCAGCACTGCCAACATCAGGCAAGGAGTGCAGGAAACCTCTCCACCAATGCCACTCCTTCCATGGCCAGTGCAAGGACTCCTCCAGCCTTTGAAGGACTGGGGATGGTGCAGAGATCAACAGACCTGGGGAGGGATGCAAGAACCGGATGCACAGAGACTCACTGCCCTTCTCATCCTCCTCCTCCTCACCCCTCCTAGGTGACAGTACCTCAAAACCTGGTGACTGGTGGAAAACACCCCCGCTCTGCAAAGGCCTCTGGCGTCTGCACCTCCCACAGCGTCCCCACGTCAC